>NC_061117.1:116001697-116163864 GCF_002878395.1 Capsicum annuum
TTAAAAGTATTAATCACCTTAGAAATGTTGTTTGAACTTTTTGCCCTTCATTAAAAATCCTTATTTTAGATAAAATCATCTTTTCACTATTTTTTTCTAATATTCAAAAGTTAAAAATTAATTAAATATTTTTATGGTAAAACCTTTCCTTATTAGAAATCATCAGACTTTAAATATTTTTTCCTAAGTTAAGAGTTGAAAATTAATTAAACATATTTATGATAAAACTTTTCTTTATTAAAAGTCATCAAAATTAATGACAATTGATATTTTTTCCATTATTTTAAGAATTCTAAATCAACGAAATCTAATTTTAAGAAGATTTGAAAAATCTAGAAATAAATATAAATCTATCAGAATAAGAAAAATCTAAGAAGTATCAAATTTTTAAAATTTTTAAGTACGTAATCAGAATGTAATCAATGATTTTGTAAAGATTTGATTTTAAAATAAGCAAAAATTTTAAATATAAAAAAGTTGTGACACAAATATGTTTCAAGTTGATGTGTCTCTCTTAGTCTGTGACAACAAGGGAAAGAGGTACTATATGGCAATCGTTAAAGTAATGATCCATCAACCACTTCAAACTTCTGATGGTAAAACATATATATGTATATATGTTTATATTTATATTATTATATTAAAGTGTGAAAGATTTTTGAAAAGTGATTTGAACTTTTACACTTTATTAAAAATCTCCACGATAGGCAAAATCATTTAATTTTAAATAATCAAACGTTGTACGTGCGAGACACGTGCCATTAAACTAATATATATATATACATATATATATATGTGTGTGTGTGTATGTATATCAGTAAAATCATTTGAAAAAATGTTATTAGCTATAGTTTTGAAAAAGGTTTTAAAATAATAGCTAGCTAGATTCTCCATAACTCAACATAAAAAATTATTAAATTGATTCATATGATTTTTCTCTTTATTTGTAAGTTTGAATATTTTACTTTCTCTAAAATATATATAACGATGAATCGTATAGTAGTTAGATTATTTTTTTCTTTTTGAATTTTTAGATAAAAATATTTGAGTAAATTGGTAGAAAAAGTAAAATAAAAACGACGAAAAACTTGTGTAGAAACAACAAAATATTATACACAAAATTTTGTAATTTATTTTTTTATTTCATCTAAAAATTTGAACTTCGATAAGTTTCATATTCATTCACATTAAAATCTAACCTATCTCGTCATACAAATACCTTATATTTTATATAAAAAAGTAAAATAATAGATATAAAGTGATAATCAAAGAATTTAGGAGTTATTTTGTCATTTTATAGTTTATCCCAAGGATAAATCGTGTTGGGATTGTTATCCCACCACATGTGTAGGATAACTTATCCCGGTACTATTTATTAGTCGCGGAATAAGTTATCCCGAATATTGACAACCAAACAATGCATCAAGAAATTTATCCCGTGACTATTATTTTATCCCGGAATTATATGTTTTAGTACCTCACACCAAACGATCCCTAACGAAGATATCAAAGACTAAAGGCTACATGAATAGGTTAATTCAACAGACACGGAACTCTAGATTACCACTACACTAAGGGGTTGATACGTAGATTGAATTATTCAAGGATTATAATCATGAAATTATGGAAGGTAATATAAAATAGTCTCATGGTATTAGTTTTATACCATATTTGGTTGATGGTATAAATTAGTCCCGAACTAAATTTATACCATCAATAAAACATGCTATAAATCTTATCCATGGGATATATCAAACTTATCCATGGATATCACAGGGATAAAGAGCACTTTTGAGCTACAATTAGTGTCTGACCAAGATTTCTCGAAAAGTGTTTTTTAAGAAAAACTATTTTTTTAGCTCACGAAAAATTACTTTTCTACTCCCCGAAAATATTTATTTTCTTTCAAAAACTTGATCAAACACCTCATTTTTTTTAAAATAAGCACTTTTGAGAAGAAAAAAACACTTTTGAAAAAAATAAATTGGCTAAATAGGCTATAATACTGAGGCAACGTTTGTCTACCTACGAAAATTTCGTACCAAATATATTAAAAACAAAATTGATAAATTATGTAAAGTAAAATTGAAATAATTTATTTTGGTTATAATTTTCAAGTTTATTTTGGGTAAATTTATGATATTCTAATCAGGTTATTTTCACATATCGAGTCAAAAAAAAAAAACATGCATAGTTAAAACAAATAACTATTGCATCTGGAAAAACATAAAAGAAAATAGGTAGTGAAATTTCAGTAGTTTTGACAAACAGTGAATCCAATCTAATACATTAAAATTTTGATATAAAAGAATAAATACTCTATTGAGGTAAATAGTTATTGCATGAAAATAAACCATGCACTATATGTGTTTTCTTCTTCCTCTAGAAGTTACTTTGCTGAAATAATAAAATTTTAACTAAGTTTTGCAGATTTGGTCCACCAAAAAGAAGAAATATATATAGTTAAAATAAATAATCATGAGAAAATTTTATTTATATACAAAAATAAATAGTTTACAACAAAAACAGCTAAGGTTTTATTTATTATTTCCTCTGTCCTATTTTATATGTCATCATTTTTTTTTTTGTCAGTTTCAAAAAGAATGTCATCTTTGCTTATTTGGTAACTATTTAAAGACACAATTTCACTTTTATTCTTGTACGCTATTTTAATAAAGAACAATTTAATAAAAAACATCGTCTTTACCTATTTCTTAAACTTTGTGTTCGATCAAATTATGATACATGAAATGATACGAAGTACTTAAAATGGGCATTTAGCCTTTTTCTTCCTGATTATTGTTTTTCTCATAGTAATTTCTTTTTTAAAATAAACCTTTTTTATTGTATTATTTTTGTTTGCAGCTTTTTAATTAAAAAAACTTTTTTTTCAAACTTCTTACGTACAACTTTTTTCATGTATTAATATTGTATAAATGATATATTAACATGTGTATATAATTTACAAATAGTTCTGTGGTGTTTATGTAATATATCGATATTACATAAATAGTTATGTAGTGCATATGTAATGTATGAATATTGTATAAATAATGTATAAATGTGTATCAATATGATATAAATGGTGTATAAACATGTCTATATAATGTACAAATTTTTATGAAGTGTACATAAAACACATCGATATTGTATAAATGTGTATAAACATGTATCGATATTGTATAAATAGTTATGTATTGTATCGATATTGTATAAATAGTGTACAAGTGTGTATCAATGTTGTATAAATAACATATAGATGAGTATCGATATTGTATAAATAGGTATGTAATGTATTGACATTATATTAATGATGTATAATTATGTATCGATAATATATAAAAAAAATTATGTAATCAATCGATATGGATATTTATTTGAAAATCATGCGTTTCTACCTTAATATATAAAAAATAATAAAATAAAATATATATTTATTTTCTCCACAAATGAAGTGAAATAATCAGATTTTTTTTTTTTTTAAGTAAAAAGTTACAAAAGAAATTTAAAGAACGCTTCTTTTTTAATAACACAGAAAAAATTACGTAGTAAGGTAAGAGTGCTGACATTTTTTGTGTAAAATATTTATCCGAGTGGTAAGTTTATGCAATAGCAATAACCAGTTGACCATTATGAGTAATTACAAAAAAGTGGATATTTTTTGTGTAAAAATTTAACTCAATCAAAATTTTGCATAATTTTTTCAATAATCATTATATTTAAAGAGGAAACAAACAATTAGAACAAAAATATACAATGCGTATTTGTTGATTGCACATAATGAATTTCACACACCAGTGTTATTAAGCGGAGAAACTTTTAAGAGATATTAGATGACCAATGCTCGTGCGCTCAATATTTTGCATAGAAATATTAGATTGATTTTTATAATTTTCTGTTACAATTTCACAATCACATAAATCATGTATAGTTCAATCTTGATAAATAACAAATAAATAAAGCTGCACTATACAGAATCAAAAAATAATTTCAAATTTTATACAAATCTAATTTGAGAATCTTATCCTGCATTTAGCATCCAACAAATTGAAATTGAATATATAAGTAGTATTGCATCTACTACATTTTATTCGATCCATGTTAATGTGGTACAAAAGTAACTGCCTTCCTCTCTTCACCATTGTTTGCTTCAGTCGATGCCCACATTGACAGGTTGTTAAGCAACAACACAAAAAGGGACACTTTATTCCTGTGGAACACTTTGGTATCCATCAACCGTTACGACTCTAAGGTCTAACAACTATTGCATTTATTCCCTAATGGCTCCATGAGCCGAGAGTTCCCAACAAGCTCCTGGGAAACTCTAACATAGATCAAATATATTACTCCAATAATGTACATAAGTACATATGCCATATTATTGCTCCCTGGATTAAACAAGTTCAATAAAAAGTCCATATTTCAATAAAAGGTTCCTTTAAGCTTTAGTAATGTTCTTGAAAAGTATCGAATCACCAAGCGTTGTCATATACTTCAGCTACGTTAACCCAAACATAAGGATTTAAAATGAAAATTTTGGTTTGATCCAAACACCAAATTTCATTAACAGGTTTTGGCAAATTTTAATGTCAATATTAAGAGTAACAACTTTCAACATTCTATTTTATCCAACAATAGAGTAGTTCAAGGCTCTTTCAAGTCGGAGCAATTTCTTTGAAAAGGTAAGCACCAACTGTCATGTTTGGCGAACAATAGTACAGAGTGAATACGACTCGCCAAAAAGGAAATTGTAGAGACGTGCCAATAAGCAAAATAAATGTTAACCAATAGAGACCTTCTTGACATCATTATCATTATTGAAAAAGTCACAATGCAAAATCTAAGCCTTTATTGATGCAGTATCACTGGTTTAACTATGATAGTGTTGTGAATATTAGTTACCTATACTATGAGTGTAAAGCAATTTTAGCATCGAATGATAGATCTATCATTGGGAGTGCTTACACTGGGTTAATACAAATCTTTTTGAATTTTTTCCTGCACTTGGACATCATTCATCGACATTGGAGGATGACTTCCCACATATTTTCAGTTTTTATTTCACATTTATATTTTATTTGGCTGTGTCATAGCTCCTCTTCCTCATAGAATGAAGCATTGCTCAGAGAATGAAACATATTTCACATAAGAGTCACAAATTTAGAGCTCATGATAAATCAAGCATGCTTCATAGTGAGTCACATCATGATTTCACTCGGAAGCAGATTACATTAGAAATTGGAATAAATGAATACCAAAATCTAATGAAATTTATAAAGATAAGATAACCTGAAATCTAATGAAATTTATAAAGATAAGATAACCTGAGTTTTTAGGTTCTATAATACATCAATTTTTTTGCCAACAAGCTCTCAAGATAGTTCAATGTCTCGTTAGCTCGGTAAATCCAAAACCAAGTTATACACCTGTGAATTCAGTAAATCAATAATCTCTAAAAAATAGAATGAAACATTTATATGTGCATCAAGATAAAAACAATAAAACCTAAGTGGACTTCATCTTTGTTCATCTTGGATTCACACACTCGAAAAGTGAAAGGGAAATTTTTTAAAATGAATGGAGAATCAAGGCTAAATTCAGGAGTAAGGAAATAAATTACATAAATAAAACTAAGATGAAAGCGCCAAAATCCAACAAAAAATGGAATTTCTACCTGGATAAAGACCATTGGCGAAGAGCTATAAGTTATGTCCTAACTCTTCTTCCCGCCTAACTCTCCCACTCCAAAATAGTCAAACAAATTGAAAAATAAAGCTGTCATATAGATTCTTAATCCAAAAAAAAAATTTTGGGGCATGTTTGTTCAAAAAGTTTGCAGTGGGTGATTGTGCCTTCTCGAAAACAGGGAAGATGGAAGAAGACGGAAGAACAATGATGGTGGAAGAACTCTGGGATTGCAATCGCAGTTTATCAACCACTCACAAGATCACCAAGATATTCGACTTAGCTCCCAAAGGGGCTGGCACGTTGCTTAAGTAATTCTATGAAAAGTCAAATATGCCTTCACTTTGAATTTTAATTCCTCCTAGCAGACATGCTGATACCAACATGTTAACTCATATTTCTACTATATTAGAAAAGTATATCACGGAGGATGAAGCATAAGAAGAAACAGAGAAAAAATAGTTGGAGCAAACAAATCTTTATATTTGGATGTGTTAATTAATAGATGAAATATACTTCAGTTAAAAGTTGATTTTTCCATTTTCCTTCCTTCTCACACTCTTAAAAGAGAGTGAATTCACGTTTTTCGTCACCTCAAGGTCATTGTCAAATTCAAAGGATTAGTTAGGCTAACATAAAATTTAAGTTTTTTAATATTTAACAGTGTAATTATAATAAAACATAAATGGTCTTAAGGAGTTAAATGATGCGATACATCAATTACAGTCCAATTAGGAAAATCCTAAAGCCAAATAATTTTATGTACTAAAGAAAAATAGAAAATCTTGCTAACCCGTGTAATATCATATTTCAAGATCTAAGAACATGCACAACCTTTACTTCTAAATGTCTTTACAAGTAATCTCCCTCTGAAGAAACTACACTTCTTTTTAGCAACATATCCATCATAGTTCTTACATTTAATAATATTTGCACCTTATCCATAATTGATAGCATGCATCATCCTGAATATCTCCTCTATCTCATCCATAAATCCTTGAGGATCCTCCTCAATTTCAGAGTCAACAAATATTGAGGGATTTAATCTCATGAACTGACCAACTTTAGTGACCTCAGAAGAAGGAGCAACAAAACCAACATGACCCGACTAACAAGACTGAGAGGTCACCAGTTGAGTAAGCAAATGGATGGACCAACGAAACTCTGCATTAGAGATGTCACCCTGAGGCGCCGGGGTATGAGTATCATCAACCCGAGAAGCCCGAGGAGGACTAGTGGGAACTGGTGGAACTCCACGAGGGGCAACACAATCTGGAACAGGGACCCTAGACTGGGTCTGGACTCCATAAGTAGGTTGAGTTCTATCCACATTATCCTCAGGTAGGACAGAGGGTCCGGTAGAGTTTCTACAAACATTAGATCATTAGGGAGGCATGATCTAAAATGCGAGCAAACCAGAATTAGGAAAATTCAAGACATCAAACTCTATAGTCAGAAATAGAACACAAGAAAATGAACATTCATAAATGCTTTGTAGCCTCTCCCTTATAAGTATGGTGCGTTACACAAATTCTCTACTCAACATGGCTTTATAGATACCCAATGAACCTAAGCCTATGCTCTGATACCAAGTTTGTCATGATCCAACCCCGGGCCTAGTCGTGATGAATATCTCAAGCCCACCGAGAGCCAGACAAGTCAAATGGCCGCCTTAGCTTTCGATGACATCATTCAAAGTCACTATGTGAAGAATCAAACTTTAGTCGCATAGAGGGCACAAGATCATACTTGGAGGGTTCGTTTTGAGCATGCCAACAAACAAATTCGTGTGTGAAAGATTGCTTGGAGCCTTGAAAACTTGAGGACTCACGGGTTTGGACCATAGTTGATAGTTCACGGTTTTGGTTCCCTTTATTAAGGGAATTTTTAGTCACTTAGACTTAAGGGCATTTTGGTAACTTAGCTTTGTCCATTTGACACTCCATGGCGGCCCCTCCTTCATTAAGGGCATTGGAGTTATTTTGTTACTCATTATGTAATAAGTTTATATATAGTTTCTTTTAGGTCTTTTCTCTTTAGTTGATGAATGATAAATGTATGAACTATTGAAAATCTTCTCTCTTGAGAGTAGACTACCTTAGTGTAGTTCTTAGTTAGGGCTTGGATTAGCCATTGTAGTTTAGGGCTTGGAAAAGCCAATATTGTTCTTTGCTGGGAAATGATGGATCTTGAGGTAAGTTGATTCCCTTGGCGGTCACCATAAGAGTGTGTTGTTGTTGTTACATTCATTAGAGGTTTGAGTTTAATATACTCTTTAGTTCCTAATCTTTGTAATAATCTATGTCTCACTATCTATCTTTACCTTTCTTGCAATTATGTTAGTATTTGTATCTTGTAATCGTTTGTTCTTGTTGAATCCAAATATTGTGTTCATTGTGTTCATACTGTTCTTGTTGTATTATTGTTGTTTTGGTGTTAAAATACTTTGTAAACTCATGATACTTGTGTTATTGTTGTTGGCCGAAACTAGCACTCAAATGGTCCTCAGGTTGCTCTCAATTTGTGAACTATTTTGTGTAGTTTTTGTGCCTTCCGTGGTCTTTGTTGTATCATTTGGTATCAGAGCATGGCTTGATCTTGTTACCACAAGATCAATCTTAGGCTCTTAACTTTGAAAATAAAAAAAAGGTGTTAGAAAATTGAAAAATAAAAAAGAAGCAAATCTGTTCATTTTTGTGTCTTGGCCGAAATTATGTTGTTGTTGTTGTTTTGGCCGATATTTGTGCCTAGATCTAGGTGTGTTTTAATTGTCTTAGTTGTTTCCTGTGTTGGTTTCTTTCTCTCTAACACTCCTTGAGTCTTAATCCAAGTTCTTGAGCTAAGTTTCAAGTTGTGTGATGGTAATTGATGGATGGCTTGTTGTTGTTATTCTTGTGTTATGTTAAAAAAGTATTTTCAAAAGGGTGTTGTTTGATCTTGAAACAAGAAAAGAGGAGTGAGAATTTTGTTTGTCTTGAAAATATCCTCAAGATATCACCAAAGTGGTAAAAGAACAAAAAAACATTCCAAAAGTCTAGTTACTACAAAAGAGTAAGACTATTTTTGTAGGTTGTCCAAAAGGGGAAAGAGGACAAGACATCCAAAAAGGTTGTCTTTCCAAATTAGTGCAAGTGGGTGAAAAACTTTTTGAATCTTGAAAAGGGAGTCTAAGACCTTGTTTGCCTATACCTTAGCCGAAAGTTCTTCTTCCAAATGTGAAAGTAAACAACTAAATTCTTGAAACAAAAAATTTTCAACTTCAACAACATTCCAATGACCAATAGTTGAGTGCCATGTCATCATAAGCTCAAGAATTGGAATTCCTAGTTTCTTTTCTTTGTTCCATTGGTTTCAACTTTGTTGACTCTTATACTAATTGGCAACTAGTAAATACCTACTAAGTTGTAAATTAGTTTTTGAGTACGTTCTTTGTGTTAGCATTATTTTTGTGCTTTTCTCGTTTTTAACTCGTAGTAATTACTTTGTTTTAAGTTCGTAAGTAAATTTTTTTTGTGTGTCTTGAGTCGATCAAACAAGAATTCATTCTGGCCGCCAAGTAGAATTGACATCCTATTGACTATCGGAGTATAAGTAACTTTTAATATTCGCCGCTCTAATTATGAAAATCATAAAGGTGAGTGTATACAAGTGTTGGTGAGGGGATTTTACTACTAGTCTTGTTTGTTTATTATGTAGGTACAAAGGTGATGTAAGGGGAATATGTCTTTGATAGTTGAGAATTATTGTGACTATAACATGGGAGACTATGATGGTAGTCAGGGGTTTTGTGGCTACAAAGTTGAGGGAGATTGTGGAGGCTATGAAAATAGCCATGATCAAACCTTGGGCAGATTTGAGGGACACTGGTTTAGGGAAGAAAATAAGGGGAATGAAGTACCTAGTGCTTATGGTGAATTTGGAGAGGGTGTAGGACCTTGTGATGGTTCTTATGATAACGTTGGGGTATGTGATGAGTCTTACACTTTCCACTTTGAACCTAGATTTGGTGTTAGAAATAACCCTTTCATTCGCAAAGCTTATGAGAGCTAAGATGAGAGTAAACGTGAGAAGTGTGAAAATTTATTTTCTTTACCTTATAGTACTTCTTATCAAGATCGACATGGTGTGAATGGTTATCCTAGCTATAGTAGAGGTTGTCCCACGAGAAAAAGAGGATATGCATCTCCAAAACCGATGGGTAATCATGTGCCTTACAATCTTGATCCGAGAAAGAGTGTACACTCTAGAAAGGTGACCATTCATGGGATACCGGGCTGCCTCGTTGTGTTAAATGACAAGTACTATAGAAATTGCATCCTTCCATCCATGGTTGACTACTTGGGGTTGTTTTGAGAGCCTTTACTTTTCCATAATTCTTGGACGGGTTTAAGGTTACCGAGAGGGTCAAAGTTGTCTTCTCATAATTTGAATACCATGAGGAGGTGTGGTGCAATATTCTTCTCTTGACATATGGTCATGTATGCTTAGGTGCCGATTAGTTTACATAATATAAAGTTCTAAATGTGCAAATAGCCTAATATTGTAAGAAATCGATGGGGAAATTGCCTCGTGACGTACATTCTACTCGGGACGCAAAAAGAAGTACCTACTCCAACCCAAATAATGATGAGAGACAAAAGATTGAGAGGAGTAAATGTGTGCAAGGTGTCAATCTGAAAGCGGAAAAAGAAGAGGTTGTATGGAGAGAAGTGAGGGGATTGCCACCAAACCGAGCTAGCATTGTTTGTCCTTCTATTTCTAAGTGCATTTGTGTAGGTACCGACATGGCAAGTGAAGAAGAGCAATGCCTAAGTGAAGATGATGTCCAACCTTGTAGAGGACCTTCACAACACGACAAACAAGAGTCTACTCAATAACTTCAAGGTAAAATAGCTAACTCTTATACTTTTGTACATGTGAATGATTATTGTGTGGCTAGTAGCCCATTGAGTGTGAGTAGTAGCTTACTACTTGTGAGTCTAATGATTATTTGCCTCTTTTTGATGATGTACATGTTGTGAGTGTGGATACACTAGTTGATGCTATTGATGACCAAATTGACTCTTCTTGTAAGATCAATTTATGTCCACCTAGTATTGAAGCCTATATGTTGAACAAAAGTACATTGTCTTGTGTAATTGGTGTTGATCAACTTATTTGTGAAAATTATCCACCACTTGAGTATATGTGTAATGTTATTAATAGAACTCAAGTGAGTGAAGTACTTGAAAATATTGTTCAACAAAAGGGGAGTGAACCTGAGAGATATTCTTGGGACAATCTTGTGCTTGAAACCACTTTTAAACTTGATATTATTCTCTTAGAGAGTGAGGAACTTGCTTGTTCCAAATCTTCCCGTGGGATGGATCATGCAATCTTTAGGTATAATGTCTTTTTTGAAGATGATATAAACACTCCTAATGAGCCTAGTTGTGAAAAAGATAGTATAGCTTACCTTGGAGGCTATAGCCTATATGCTAGCCCACTATGGTATGACAACATTCCTCCTAAAGATGGAAATCTCTTATTGGAAGATGATAGTACTCTTAAGGGTAAGGAATGTATAGTCTTGGAAGCTTCTCCTTCTTCTACTTTGTGTGACTTTATTGTTGAGAGTACTTATAGTGATGCGTGGGAAACTAGTGGTGAGTGCACACATGAGGTCACCTTAGTAGAAGTTGACTTGAGTGATACCTTTATCTTGACTTTATTTGTTTTGGATGATATGTATGCTATTATAGAAACCACGAGAAAGAGGAGTGTTGTCTAGACCCATATCTATGGCCACTCACCTCGTTTGACCCCGGTGCCAAATATAGAAATAACGATGTTGGTGCACCCAACTTGTTGCTTGGTCTACATAATAAACAAAGTATCACTCTTGGTGAATCCCAAACCAAATCCTTTGTATATCTTTCCCTGCATTTTTAATATTCCCTTTAAAGGATGCTTGGTTATACTTCAAGTATATACCACCTTAGTGTGATGATGTTTATTATTGTGCTTATTTGTCCTTTCTCTAGTTTTGTAAGGTACGGATTCGAGGTCGAATCCATTTCAAGAAGGGGAGGATGATACAAGTCAAATGGCTGCCTTATCTTTCAATGACATCATTCAAAGTCACTACGTGAAGAATCAAGCTTTGGTCGCATGGAGGGCACAGGATCATACTTAGAGGGGTCATTTTGAGCATGCCAACAAATAAACCCATGTGTGGAAGATTGCTTGGAGCCTTGAAGACTTGAGGAATCATGGGTTTGGACCACATTTGATGGTTCACAGTTTTGGTTCCCTTTATTAAGGGAATTTTTAGTCACTTAGACTTAAGGGCATTTTGGTAACTTAGCCTTGTCGATTTGACACTCCATGGCCGCCCCTCCTTTATTAAGGGAGTTGGAGTTATTTTGTCACTCATAATGTAATAAGGATATATATAGTCTTTTTTAGGTCTTCTCTCTTTAGTTGATGAATGATGAATGTATGGAACATTGAAAATCTTCTCTCTTGAGAGTAGACCACCTTAGTGTAGTTCTTAGTTAGGGCTTGGATTAGCTATTGTAGTTTAGTGATTGAAAAAGCCAATATTGTTCTTTTCTTGGAAACGGTGGATTTTGAGGTGAGTTGATTTCCTTGGCGGTCACCGTAAGAGTGTGTTGTTGTTGTTACATTCATTAGGGATTTTTGAGTTTAATATACTATTTAGTTCCTAATCTTTGTAATAATCTATGTCTCACTATCTATCTTTACCTTTCTTATAATTGTGTTAGTGTTTGTATCTTGTAATCTTTTGTTCTTGTTGAATCCGAATATTGTGTTCATCTTGTTCTTGTTGTATTGTTGCTGTTTTTGTGTTAAAATACCTTGGAAACTCTTGATACTTGTGTTGTTGTTGTTGGCCGAAAGTAGCACTCAAAGGGGTCCTCGAGTTGCTCTCAATTTATGGACTGTTTTGTGTAGTTTTTGTTCCTTCCGTGGTCTTTCTTGTATCAGGAGACCACTCTCATAGCCTAGCCAACAAGAACATAATATGATTAATATCGGAAGATAATCAGAATATAAAGATAAGATAGTTAATGTACTAAAATGGATCTAAGAGTATATAAGCAATGACCAACCCTCACTCTATCCACAACAATACCAAAATACCAAATTATGTTGGGAGATGACCACGACCATGGCCAAAAGACAATCCAAAAGTATGAAAAACCTATGGGATTTTGATACTCATAAAGATAGTAATGAAATGTCTGGTTTTTCAGAAGATGGAGGCTCACCACTTCAACACAGTCCAAACGATGAACCAGAATCACCTAACTCTGCACAAAGTAACCAAAGAATCCCCTAGGACTCTACATCATGAAATGATGTAGCATCCGGGGATAGTTAGCGAGGTGAGTTCTAGCATGTAACTCAGGGAAGGGATAAAATGATGCCATTCTCTAAAACAAAATCAATCTCAATGTACATGTTCACATATATGCATATACATACATACATACATACATATATATATGTATGTATGTATATATATAATATGCCGGGATAGGGTACATGGTTTAAACATGATATTTAAAAACCATTAACCTAGACTGTGTAGCTCTAACCATCCTAAAAATATGCATGGGCTATATGGGTTCGGCTCTCCCCACCGAAAAGGCAATAGTGCTTGGTAGCCGCAAGAACCAGAGAAGTTCAAGGAAAGGCTAGTAAATCCATGTCCCCACGCTAATCCAAGGTTATATATATCAAAAGTGAACTATGCATACGGTCATGAAGACCCCCACACCGACAAACGTGGTTTCTAGTATCATTCCCCCCAGAACCTCCACCTTCCATGATGAGCTACACAACCCCCTTTAATACCAATTAAAACTGTTCCACATAAACCAATCCATTTAACCAAGGAGTCATTTATCAAGGCATTAATAGTTTGGTATTATCATACCAGTTATGCTTGCAAGCTAATCCATGTAAGATGGGGAATCCATGACCCCCATTTGACTCCTAAGTTCTAATTTAAAATCTATCTATTTCCACTGAGGCCTTTCAAAATCATTTATGTTTCATTTTCCTTTTATGCAGTACAATGTTTCAAAAGTGGGTTAAATCATATATGTATCCATGTTTCAAAACCAATTTCATAAAGTTGGGTTGAGGTTAAAGCCAATTCTAAACCATTAAACCATAAGGTTTGGGGAATCCATTACCCCCTTAATTTATCAAATTAATTTGGAAGAATTCACGATTCTCTTCCCATTTACCATGCCTATGCACCCCAATGGTTTTAAAAAATCCATCCGTAAAGCATAAACAAATGCACGTAAACCATGGAAAAAACAACCAAGCTACAACATTCAAAACTCTCAACCCATCATTCAAACCCACACTTAAATTCACATAAACCATAATAAAACACACGCTTTCTTATAAAATCAAGTCAGGAAAGAGATACATGCCTGAAAATACCAAGAATTTTGGAGAATAAACCACACTTTGATCCTTATATCACCAACCCTTAAAAACCTTTGCTTTATTCTTCACTTGAAAATTTGAGAGAGAAGAGAGTGATTATGTTAGGTTAAATAGGTGAAAATAGGGTTAAGGGAATGTTTTATATCATGAAATAGTAGTGGGGTAAGAGGAAAAGACCACCATGCCCTTAATGAAATCATGTAGGAATTTTAACTCCTTGTCGCTATGGGTCTCATAAGGACTCATGGTAAAACTGGCCACGAGTCATCACCATGACTCATAGTCTGGGCAGTGACTCAGGGCCACCTTACTGGTTTAGTCACGAGTCCTACCCTATGAATCGTGACCAGACCTTATGACTCGCGGGGTCCTAGTCGTACTTAAGATAGAAATATAGGTAATCCTTGCTGGTTTAACTACAACAGGCACTGGATGAATCGTATAGAGTGACTACGACTCATAGGGTCTTAGTCTTTGCTTGGACAGTGAGTTCAACATATATGGAAATTTTCAGAGTCCAAAACTTGGGGTATTATTGGTCTGATCTCATTTCAAGTTGGTCAATCTCAGTAAAGCATTGACCATTAGGTGGAAAGTTAATGTTTTTGAATCCCCATTGCTATTTTGTGTCCTGTTTTAATTTTTTATTTCAAGAAAATTAAAATTAAGGCATGTTCTATTATTTGAAACAAATAAAAATCTGTTGAAACAACAAAATTATCAATATGAATCTCGTAATCGCTCGAATCCTAAGGAAACTAACAATCAAATAATGAATTCACCATAGTTCTCACACTCTAGTTGTGGGAGTTTAGCTGATCATGAATTTAAGAGAGATTGCAAAAGATGAATTCATAAATTAAAGAATTATGCTTACAAAATATGAAATAAACTTGAGTTCTCTTTCGAAGATCCATAATAGTTTTCCAAAATACCCCAAATTAGAATTCAAAGCTTCAATACTAATATCCAAAATAACGTCTAAGGGAAGTAGTCAAAGATAATGAGAAAATCCTATAAGTTGTTATTTATATCTGGAGAATTCAAAATTCAAAAATCAAATAGCTAAACTGCCTCTCAACAGTTGGCGACCACAGTTGACAGTCTGTCAACTCCATCGTCAACTGAGTTCTTTAATTGAATCATTCTACTTCAAGTTGGCGATGACATTGACAACTCATCACTTCATTGGTAGATCGTCACTTATGATTTTCAACAAGTTCTTCTAACTGCTTTAAGTTGATGACATAATTGATAGCTCATCACTTAGTTGACAACTTATCAATTCTAGTCATCAAAACAACATTTTACTTATTTTCTTTGATTTGTTCAAACTTTGACTTTTCCTATATAATCAAGCAAACTGCGATAAAAAACAACATAAGTTGCTCAAGAATTTTCAATTATTCTGAGTTAAGAGCTTTAAATGTGTTTTCAGGAAGCCGGCACATCAACACCCTCAACTTACAAAACTTGCTTGTCCTCAAGCAACTACATAGTACGGTATTATGCACATAATAGAGTATCTAATGTATAGAATAGCATTTATAACTTTCAACTTGAACCCATTAAAGTGAGTGTGATAATTTTGCCAAATAACCACATGATTCCATGCTTAGCATTACAATTCAAACAAGCAATATTACTTACACTTAGAGTATTCAAGCTAATCACCAGTGATTACAAGTGTCATTCATATGCACTCACTAAAATAAAGAAGTTTTTAGCACAAAATGTTATTTTTGTTTAGGAACTGGAAATCAAATCTCTCACTCTCATAATGAAATTTTTAATTATGCACCTACTATGCCATAGGCTTGCCCTTACCATTCAATTTCGATCATTTAGTAGGATAAATAAGATCACTAAAGTACTTTTCACGGATTGTATTGAAGGCTTAAGTTCTGGTAGGATAAGTTTGAGATTAGTGACTTAACCCTCCTTTACACGATTTAGCTATGCATTTCAACTTAATTTGAAATTCTTTGCTTGTTTACTTGAATGTTTCCTCTATTCCTCTTTTCTGATGCGACAACTTTCATGAGTTTATTCATTCTCTTGATTAAATACTTTACAATTATACTTTTTACTTTTTTTTATGAATATATACACGTAGTTGCACATATTCATAAATACTTTCTTTTTCTACTTCTCTACTCATACGTTCTTTCAATCGTTGCACCTTTTTACAGTAGCCACTCTCAACTGATGTGATTTTCTTGAATTGAGGTGCATAATATACAAGAAGGGATTGGGGAAAAAATAGAGGTTTAATGGAAAATATAGGGAAGATGAGCAGGGTTTGAACAAAGAAGGTATATACCAACAATCTTTTGGTCATTTATTTAGGCTAAGTGGACTAAACTGTGATCCTTTCGTAGATTCCTATTTGCAACCTAACAGAATGAAATGGGCAAGTTCTGGATGTATGCACACAATAAGAAAACAGTACAAAGATCTCATATACTTATGGCACAGAATAGAAAAATCATCACAACCATTCATTTAATACTCAAGCTTAAGTAGAGGTTACCATATTCCTATACTACTAAAGATAGGCATGGGCTCACAGTGTACAATTCAACATCAATATCATAATTTTTTTGATGGGTTTGCATTTTAAAAACATATAAACCAATACTTTCTATTCATTCATATCCACTATTTTTTCCTACACAACACACAAGATACAAACAAAGCACAAACAATAGCAAAATGTCCTAAACATGGCACAAGGGAATAGAACACAAACAATAAACCCTTGGGGTTGTAAGTACCCACACCCCTATAATAAAAGTTGTGCATTATCCCCAATGCAGTATATCTGAATTTCAAGAATGGAGGTGAGGACATACCAGCAGCGGGTGGGAATTTCAGCTCATATTATTAAAAGGAGTTCATTTAACCCATATTTATGGAGTTGGATCGTCATATTTTAAATGTGTAAATATGAACTTCAACATATTTTAAAAGCTCATATAAATATGGATAAAATTGGTAAAATATGAGCACTCGTTTGAATATAGAGATCACTCTCATATGCTTAAAATTTTTAATTGCACTACAAAAATTTAAATTTTTTTTAAGAAAAAGAAAATTAAGGATAGGGGTGGGGTTGCTGTGGTAGTTGGGGGAAAGCAAAAATATTTTTTTTATTTTTTTTGAATTTTTTTTGAATTTTTGAATAAAAAATTAGGGGTGCGGTGGAGGGGGTGGGGTGGGGAGGAGGCAATTTTTTTTGAATTTTTTAAAAAATTATTTGATTTAAAAGAAAATTAGAGGGGGTAGGGTGGTTGGGGGTGCAATTTTTTTTATTTTTTTGTTTTTTCTTTTTGAAAAAAATATATATTTTTGGGGTAGGTGCGCTTGGGGGTATGGTGGGGCTGAAACTTTTTTCTTTTAATTTTTTAGTTTTTTCTTTTTGAATAAAATTTTATTTTTTGAAAAAATCCTTTTTTTGCTGGAGGGGATGGGGGGGGGGGGGGGCTACAAATTTTTGTTTTTATTTAGTTTTATTCTTTTTTAAAAAATAATTTTTTAAGGGTGGGTGGTATGGTGGGGGTAGAAAAATTTTTAATTTTCATATAATTTTTTTTTTAAAATATTATATTTTATTTGGAGAGGGGTAGAGGGAGAAGGGTGGGGTAGGAGATAAAAAAATCAGGTTGATGTGTATATAAAAGTTCTAAATTTTTGGCTTTAGGATTTAAAAGTGGATTGAAACCATTTTTACACGATCCGTATTTGACCAAATCCCCATTTACCTATATATTATATGAGTGAATTTAAATCCAATCTATTTAAGCTCAATCTATATTCAGTCCATCCAAATCTGATCCAATCCACCCATTTTTCACGCCTACCTGCAGTGCCCTAGGCACTTGTGTCATGTGACAATGAGTGTGAGGCTGCATCAACAATAGTAGAAAGATCAGTATTAGCACCAGGTTCCATTAGTGCACTCATACTGGTGGTTGGTGAAGTAGATAACTCTGCAATCATATTAGTAGTGCCCAAATCTCTGGGTAGTCCATTAGCAGAGGATCTAGTAGCTCTAGCCCCCAGTGTTTTTTCTCTAAGTTCATTTACTTGTTTGGACTTCTTCAATGCTTCTTTCAACTCTTTTCCCTCCTTCATTTTTCTTTTTTTTCTCACTCATTTTTCTTTTCTTGCTCTTATTTATCTTTCTTTTATCTTTGCTTTTAGGATCGATTGATTTTCCAGTGATTTCATACAAAACTTCCTCTTTTTTTTTCTTCTGATTTGTTATCCATCAGAGTTGAAAATATCAAGGTTTGATGACTCTGTAAAGCTGTGATATTAGCCTTCGTTCTCTTTAATACTGCCTCAATCCTAACAAGATCGGGAATAATCATTTCTTTCAATCTGTCATTAACTAGATGTCTCATGGATATTATCACAAGGCACCATAACTTCTTTGATTTTTCTTTTAACAAATGTCTCAAACTATTGAGCAAAAAGCTTTAACTGGACATCAAATCTCTTTCTTTGTTTTACCTTTTTTTTACAGTTCTAAGGGGTGAATGCATACTTGGACATTAAAGCCGCAATAACTATTGCATTTGCAATCTCAGCTGTAGGCACAGTACCCGTGGTGGAAGTAGTATGAAGAGATTCTGCTAGAGAAAGATGAATACCTTGTGCCGATCCCAAAGCAGGTGCAGGTGTGTGACCTTCATCTATGAAAGGAGTATCAACTCCAAGTCTATCCCTCTTACCCAAGCTCAATATGGGCTTACTTTCTCTCTTTCTCTGTCAAAAGTGTGCGTCTTCTTCGCTTTCACTGTATTATCCACTTTAGTAATTATAGGGACATGAACCTCCTCACATAATCTGATGATCGAGCATGGGAAAGGATATGCCGTATCTGTTCTTGTGGCTTGTATCTTGATTTCATCAATATTTATCTTTCAAAAATTCAACAAAATCCCAGATAGGATATTCGCTACCAATACTACTCTGTCCTCGCCCAATGTATTATCTCCTACTTTAGGTATTAATATGAACCGTACAATACCCCACCAAAACCTCACCACCTGAGATAATGAAGATTTTATGATCTTTGCATTTGAGTTATTCACCTAGATCCACTTTTGTAATTATAGGGACATGAACCTCCTCACATAATCTGATGATCGAGCATAGGAAAGGATTTGCTGTATCTGTTCTTATGGCTTGTATCTTGATCTCATCAATATTTATCTTTCCAAAATTCAGCGAAAACCCAGATAAGATATTCGCTACCAATACTACTCTGTCCTCACCTAATGTATTATCTCCTACTTTCGCTATTAATATAAACTACAAAATACCCCACCAAAACCTTACCACCTGAGATAATAAAGATTTTATGATCTTTCCATTTGAGTTATTCACCTAGTCCTGTTCTCTTTCCGCTAAGACTTGTGCTAACTAAGGGAGTTGATTAACTCGGTCACTCATTCTGTGGTAAAATTCACGAGTAGTGGTTGGGGGTACAAATTCCTCTCCATGCAAGAATCTGCTAATGGTGCAATCTAACAAATCTACCATAACACCCCTAACTGGTATTCGATTCATGTTTATTTGTCCATGGCTTTCTCTTCTTTCTTGCACATATTCTCCAAAATAGCAGTTTAGTTTGCATAAAATTCTCTCACAATAGCAAGATAGTATGCACCTCCTTCTTTGGTAGTCAATCCCAAATCATAGAACTCCAGTGCTCTCTCAATGTCAGGATATCTGCTCAACCCAGATGTAATGATCCTGGCTTCTTAAGACAAAAGTTTTTCATTCTGTATTTACTAGTGGCTGCCAATCCTTTATGGTAGATTTTGGATGACCCCTCAACTTTCCATCTCAAACTATCTCAAATACTGATATTCTTACAGTTAATCATATTACCTCTAGGTTGAAATGCTTCTTCCATAAGGTTTTCAAATGCCAACGAGTTTTCTTCTTCAGAACTCTCATTTTTAGAACTGGATTCGCTCTCAAGAGATACCACCCTCTCTTCAGACTGGGGGGTTGGCTCTATTATACAGAGGCTTCGCCTCGTACGATAACCCTCTGATCCAGCTCCTTTATGTTCATGCTCAAATTCATCAAACAATCTTCGAATTGATGTGCTTTGGTTGTTTGTTTGCTAGTGCACTTTGGTTGACCCTTTGGATGCATGACTTTATCTGTACCATTACACAAGAATCAATTGGTATGAAAAGAAAGAAAGAATATAAAAAATAATATATTATATTGTTATTATTGATAATATGGGTTGACAGCTCGTCAACCCCGTCTTCAGCCTAAAATAGAATTACCCATAATTACTTACATTGTTGATGACAAAATTGACAGCTCTTCACTTTGTTGACAGCTTTTCTACCTCTTCGTAAACTTAAAATAGAATCTCCAAAGGTTATTTACATAGTTGAAGACGAAAAATAATTGCTTATTACTTTGTTGACAGCTGGTCAATCTCATCGTTAACCTAATATTGGATCTAAAGAATTATTTACAATGTTGACAATGTAGACTGACAACTCATCAACTAGTTGACATATTGTCACCTATAATCGTCAACCCTAAATAGGATTTAGTGCACTTAATTACAATGTGGAGGACTTGGGTTGATAGCTTGTTAACAACTTGATAGCTTATCAACCCTAGTTGTCAAAGGCTAAGCATTATGCATTATCTGCTTGATTTAATTAAATGTTGAGCATTTTGTAAAGGCAATCGTGGATTTCTCATTAGGTTATTAAGGTTACTCTTCCATAAGAGGAGTAAGTCTCATGACTTAGTGGTAAATCTACAATGAGCAACTTTGAGTGATAGTAATTTTCTTGTCAATTCCCAATTGAAAGAAAAATATATTATTCAATCTTGCTCATGGATTCTTTTTATTATTCTCTTTCAATATCTAACTTATTTTCCACTTTAAACAAAAAATTGAACAAGCAAACACTTGACATACCTTGAGGATAAAATGAACTAACACAAAACAAATGGTGAACTTGAGCTTGTGATTTTTTCAAGTGATACGCAAGTGTTTGTATCCTTGAGTTATGCATAAGTAAGAGAAAGAATTAAAGGAATGACTTGGGAGTTCTACTTGTAACGAAAGTTACTTGGTTAAAGTTGAAAAGAAGTGGGGAACTTTAGAGGCGTGGGGTAAGAAGGAATGTGAAGAGTATCAAACAAATGGGTCTTTTATATTTTTGTATTTTTCAGTTTTTTATAAGGAATAAATGAAATAAAATTTAAAACTCAAAACAGAAAAAAAAATTAAGCGGGTAATAGGGATGCCAAAAGTCTTCAGTGGGCTGAACCAGATTAAGGATATAGTTTGAATTTATATGGGCTTAAACCGGTTCAGATTTAGAACTTACCTGGGTTGGAGCTTAAGTTGATGGCTTGTAAGTAGGTTGACAACTCGTGACTTGAGATCGTCAACCTTAAACAGAATTGCCCCTTAATTTTGCATTATTTGATGAAAAAGAGTTGATAGCTAAATGACTTAGTTGATAGCTCGTCAACCCCGTTATCAAGGCTATCTATATTATTCTATAGATTTTCTCCCAAGCTGACGACAGGAGTTGATAGCTCATCACTTAGTTGACAACTTCTCAACCCCATCGTCAGACTTATCTAGAATATCTCCCTTTGCTTGCTACGTTGAGGATTAAGTGTTGATAGCCTTTCAATATGTTGACAGATTGTCAATCTTAATTTTTCAAGTTATCACAATAGATTTATTTTATCCCAGCACATATTAACAAACACATTACCCATGGTGATACCTACAAAGAAATATAACTATTCATAATTAAAAATGTGGGAATCCTCCCATTATTACCTGATTTAACGTCATAGCCCGACTCGGTTATCTTGACTACTCAGACTTCGTGAAGATACACCTTTGACAATACTTTTACCTCATCGATTGGTCCAATATATCATTTGATTCTTTACAAATTTACTTTGAACAGATTTTCCTTTTTATTTTTAGATTCCACCACTCCAGATGGAAAGACTTGAGACACTTTGACCAGTCCCGACCATTTCGATTTTAGCTTTCCTGGAAAAATCTTAAACCTCGAGTTGAATAGTAACACCCAATTACCCACTTGGAAGTCTCTTTTTTCAATTCTCTAATCATGGTACCACTTCATTCTCTCGTTATAAAGATCATCCCTCTCATAATCTTAGAGTATAAATTCATCCATCCCATTTAAGTAGTGTAATCTTATACCAATTACTTCCTTCCAGCTTAAATTTAACTTTTTGAATGCCCAGAACGCCTTTTGTTCCAACTCCACTAGCAAGTGATAGGCTTTAGCAAAGACTAGCTGGTAAGGGGACATACCGGTGGGTGTCTTTAAAGAAGTTCAATATGACCAAAGAGCATCATCAAGTTTTCTCGATCAATCACTTCTATTCGCATTAACGGTCTTAGCTAGTATGGTCTTGATTTCCCTATTAGACACTTCCACTTGTCCACTAGTTTATGGGTGGTAAGGTATGGCTACCTTGTGTTGCTTCACCCTATGCTTTGCTAAAGTAACCCAGAACATCTTGTTACAAAAATAAGATCCCCCATCAGTTATTATTCTGTGTGGGATACCAAACTGAGAGAAGATGTTCGTTCTCAAAAGTACAACCACGCTCTTGCCTTCATTAATTGCCAGAGCCAAAACTTCTACCCATTTGGACATATAGTCCATAACTACCAAAATGTACTTGTGACTATAAAAACTCATAAAATGTCACAATAAATCTATACCCCACACATCAAATAACTCAAATTATAGAATCTTAGTCATCGACATCTCGTGGTGTCTAGAGATTGACCCCTGTCGATGACATTAATCGCAAGTCCTAACAAACTCATATGAGTTTTTATGAATCATTGGCCAGTGGTACTTTCTTCAAAAGATCTTTTTGGCTGTTCGATCACTTGCATAATGTCCTCTCACAAGCATACAAAATATTCAACATTTCCAACTCCGGTACACATCTCCTAATAATGTCTTCAGCGTAACGTCTAAACAAATAATGTCTATCCCAAAAATACATGTTCACATAATGAAAGAACTTCTTTCTTTGGTGAAAACTAAGGTTATCCGAAATAATGTCGCTGACCAAGTAGCTGGCAAAGTCTGCATACCGCGACACTAGATCAAGAGTAGCTATAAACACTTGTTCGTCTGGAAAAGAGTCATTAATTTCTAACTCTTTTGACTTCTTTCCTTTATTCTCCAACCAAAATAGATGGTCTGCTACTAAATTTTCACATCCTTTTCTGTCTTTAACTTCAAAGTCAAATTCCTGTAGCAGCAACACCCATCTAATCAACCTTGATTTGGAATTTTTCTTTTCCATCAAGTAGCTCAATGGTACATGGCCCGTATGAATGATAACTTTCATTCCTAGTAAATATACCCTAAATTTTTTAAGAGCATGAATATGGGTTGGAGCTCTTGCTCCGTAATATTATAGTTCTTCTACACTCTATTTAGTGCCTTGTTGGCATAACTTCAAATGGTTTGGACCAATCTAAAACAATAACTATGGGAGCAACAACTAATTTTTCTTTAAGTCATTGAAAAGATTTTAGACATTCATCATCGAACATAAACTTGGCTTCCTTTTCCAATAGTTTTCAAAGAAGATTTACAATCTTGGAAAAATCCTTGATGAACCTCTAGTAAAAACCTACATGGCTAAGGAAACTATGCATCCCGTTTATCAAGATAGGAGGATGTAGTATTTCAATGAATTTAATCTTAACTAGGTTGACTTTGATTCCTTTGGATAAAATGTTCTGCCCCAATACTGTGCTCTCCTTCACTATAAAGTGACACTTTTCCTAGTTAATAACAAGATTGAACTCCTCACAACGCTGCAGTATATTGCTTAGGTTCAGCAAAGAATCTTTGAAAGAATCACCAACCATAAAAAATTCATTCATAAGCACTTCCAAAGTCTCTTCTACCATGTATAAGAAAATAGACTTCATACACCTTTGGAAAGTGGCTGACGCATTACACAACCCAAATGACACTCTCTTAAAAGTAAAGGTTCCATATGGATAGGTGAATGCCATTTTTTCTTAATCTTCAAGGGAAACCGATATTTTATTGTAACTTGAGTATCCATCTAAGAAGAAATACCAAGCCCTTCCTGCTAATCGCTCTAGCATTTCATCCATAAAGGGCTTTAGTAAATGGTCTTTCAGTTTCCAAGAATTTAATTTCCTGTAATCCATACACACACTCCATCCAGTTACTTGACTAAATGGAATCAACTCATTCTTATTATTATCTACTACAGTCATACCTCCTTTCTAAGGGACACACTAGACTGAGGTTACTATTTATTGTTAGAGATTGGGTGAACCACTCCTACATCAAGCAATTTTATTATCTCCTTCTTTACCACTTATTTCATGGTTGGGTTGATTCTGTATTGATGCTCAATAGTAGGAATGCATCTTCCTCTTGCTGAATTTTATGGGTAAAAATACCTGGATGGATGCCGATGATGTATGTAATGGTCCACCCAATATCTTTCTTATATCTCCTCAATACTGGTACAAGAGCTTCCACTTGTAATTTAACTAAATTTGTAGAACCAATAATTGGTAAAGTATTCTTTTCTCCCAGAAAGATACGCCTCAATTGTCTAGGAAACTCCTTCAACTCTAGGATGGGTGGTTCTTCAATAGATGGTTTCGCTGGTGGTGTTGGTCTATTCTTTAATTCCAAGTCCAACTTTTTTGATGCATATCAGTATAATCCCATACCAGTTTATGGACATACAATTTCATCATACTTCTCAAGTCCATCGCTTTTGAAATTCATCAGAACTGCTGCCTAAGTCTCAATAGCAAATCTCTCTTTAATAGGCACTACTTTTTCACTTTCCTCTACCATATCGATAATAAAGACAACACTCATATCTCTTGGTTTCTTCATTAATTGATAGACATCAAACTTTAACTCTTCATCACTAAGCCTAAAGTTAAGATCACTCTTCTCCATATCTACTAGCTCTTTTCCAGTGGCTAAGAATGTCCTACCAAAGGTTATGAGTACTTTAAAGTTTAATTCACAATCAATAATTATAAAGTCGGCTGGGAATATGAAGTCTAACACTTTCACTAATACATCATAAGGGATCCCAACAAGTCTCTTGACTAAACAGTCAGCCATTAATTGTTGTATTGATGTTGGTTTGGGGGCTCTTAAACCCAGTTGCTGGTATATTGCTAAGGGTATCAAATTGATACTAGTCCTAAGATCACAGAGTGCCTTAGCAAAATTTAATGCCCAATCATGCATGGTAACTTGAATCCTCCCGGATTAACTTTTTTTAAACCAATAATCTTATGGCAATTGTACTACAATGACGAACATTATAAACTAGTTCATAGCTCACCATCCCTTTTTTAGTGAACAAAACTTTCATAAACTTAGCATATCCTGGTATTTGCTCTAAAGCTTCAACCAATGCGATATTTACCAACAACTTCTTAAGAATGGCCATGAATTTATTAAACTTGTCATCTTCTACCATCTTTTTCATCCTTTATGGAAACAGATGAGACGTTTAGGAATCTTGGGAGTTGAGTTTCCAATTCTTTCCTCTCTTCTTGCTCAACTCATCTTCATTCTCATACCAGGAGTTTTCTAAATATTAGACTTTCTTTTACCTACTTCTTCAAACTTTTTTGACTCAGTTGGATTGCTTTTTGATTCACTATCCTTGTCTAAAGCATCATCATCTGATGCAAAATCATCAATATACGATGTAACTATAGGATATGGTTTGGGTAATAATATATTGCTTTATGTGGTAATGGCTAAACATGTACTATTATTTCTTAGATACTGCACTGTATCACTTGCTAGAGTTCCACTCTTCTACTGGTTGAAGGCTGCTGATAACTGATTCATCTGATGTTCTAAATGCTTAATTAAGGTGAAATATGCATCAGCTAGTCGAATCATAGTTGACAAATTGCTTTTTATCTCATTTACTCCGGAATCAATATATTCCACTCCTTTCAGTAACTTAGCCATCATAACTTCTATAGACATCTTCCCAGAGTAGTTTACAGTATTATCATGATTTTTGAGTGTCACATACGATCCATTTTGATCACCCTTATTCTTTTAATTCCCTTACTCACAATCTCTATAACCAGATTTGTCCTAGTAATTATCTCTCTAATAATTCTAACCTTGGTTTCCCTTGCCATTGGCCCAATAACCCCCTGATTATTCAAATAATTTGCTTTTTCCTTAAAATTAGACTCAACTACTTTGTTGTGTGACCCTACTACCTTTACTTTATCAATATTCAACAATAAGTGCTTGATTAATATACCCATATGCGTCTTCAAATGTGCCATATCCTTGCTATGTTCGTCTTTTTATCGATGCTGCTCACTCGACATGCCAATTGAGTATGTATTGCTTTCTACCTCAGAATCCTTGGTATGCCAAGTGATTGATGTCCAAACAACACCTCCTATCAAATAATGATATAGTCACTGTCAAAATATAGTAACCCAACAGAGGTTGGGGTCGAATCCCAAGGGAACATGTGGCTTTGCAAAACTCAAGCAGTTATAGTCTGCAGGCAGAACAAGAGAAGTAAATGGGGTTTTTGATGTAGTAATCTTGATAAAGTAACTATATTGAATTCGGTTATAATCAGGGTAGGTGAACACTAGGATTGTGTTCCCCCTGGCTTTTTAACTCCGTAGGCTTAGCGTTATTTGTTGAACACACCGAATACTTTCTATGTAGAATTGATAAGTTATGTACCTTCTACCATCTTTTGGATGAGCAAAAGGATTTTACCCTTTACCCTTTGAGTCTCAGGATATCGCCTTACTAACCCTTATCTTGATCCTAGTTAACTATTACATTTTGGGTCTCTACTTATTAGATGAAATCTAACGATCTTACTAAGATATAACCTAGAAGCGTAGATCGATAGTTAAACTCCAAATTACCGTTGTCCTTATCTTTTCCTAGTCACTACTCCTCTTTTAGAGTAAGCAACAACATCTCGATAGAATCTTAACATGTTCACCCGTTAAGAAAACTATTATAATAAAGATAAAGCAATGCATGTATTGGTATCGGTTCAGAACAACAAAAGCACTTCCCCTACTTTGTTAATCTGCTAGGGTTTCTACAGCCCTAGCTATGGGTTTTAGCCACTCATGATTTAAAAATAAATAACATTTATATTCGAAAGAAGCAAAGAAATCACAATGATTAGAAGTAATGAAATGCTTAATGAAATGCACAACCGTAACTAAATTAATGAACCAAATTCAATACAAGAGAATCCCAAGATCAAAGTCGGATCTTGGAATCAAAATATATTTATGTGTATCAAAAGTACGTAACTCTTACTAAATAGTACACAAAAGGTATTTATAGTAAAAAAAGAAACCCTAAAACCAAAGCCCAAATGAAATAGGAGAAAACCAGGTTGGTGACCATATATGGCCCGTTCATGCGGTCTGGTACCGGGCGCAGGTAGTACCTGCTGTCCTAACACTGGCTTTAGGTATAAACCACAAGTATCGAGAGCAAAAATCCTGCAAGTTTAGCTCTCAAGATTTTGGAATTTTGGTACTTGCTTTGCCTACATGCGGTTCGTAGGTCCTATATGTGACCACATGTTAACTTGGTAAGTGACGGGAGTTATCTTTTCAGCTCTTCTTCAATTTTTGAAGATGCTTTGATCACGAACAAGATCGAAAGCATCTCAAATATCCATAATTGCTCCAAAAAGTCACCAAAACACTTTTTTTCACCCTTTTCATGAACTTATTATCTAAAACATGATTTCCTACAAAACAAACCCAAAAGGAATCATATCTAACAAAATAACCTCAAAAACGTACATTTTCCCTCATTTTAAGTGTCAAAAGTGCTATATTTCTATAACACATCAACACCCTCAACTTAGAACATTTGCATGTCCTCAGGCAATAGAACACAACAAAAAAAAATCAATGCTTAACTAGGAGAAACTAAGCTATTTAAGGCAGTCATTCTATCACTTAAACTAAAAACACAACATCCCCCTCCAATCTTATTTTTTAAAACCAACTGTGTATGAACATGAAGCATAACTATGTGACATAATGGGATCAAGGTATGGCAATTACATTCGCAATAGACAATCACTCATATGTACAAGTTACACTACCCAAAACAAGCAGATAGCTAGCGATATGACTCAAGTGCCCTCATAACAAGGATGTCCCACTCACTCATATAAAATCATACTTGTCGATATAAGGACTGTCAAGAGAAACTCACACTCAAAAGAGAAGTTCCAATCAATGCATGTCAAATACCATAGTCTTGCCCTTATTTTCTTTACCATATCATTCAGATAGTCAAGTTAGGATCACTATAGAACTTTTCTCAGCTTGTAATGTAGGCTTGGGTGATGGTATGGTACATATGGACATATCAAGTAACTAAGCCTCCTTGGCACTACACTAACCTTGGGGTCTCACTTACTAGCCAATTTCCTTTTCATTCCACCCTTATTTCTCCCTTTTTTATTCTTTATTGCACATTCAGGTTGGGTATGGTCTTTTATTATTTCGTTTTTTCATTTTTTCAGTTTTACCTTTTCTTTTCTTTTTCTACCACACCCAACCCTATTAAATTTTCCCCTTATTTTACCCTTTATCATACCTGTTTTACACGTCACACCCCTATGATAACCACCCTCAACTTAGGTATTTTACCTGAGTTGAGGTGCACAATGTCCAAGGAGGACCAAAGCCAAAATTGGTTCATTGAACTATAAATGGGAACGTGAATGGTGAAACAAAAAAATATGCTACAAGGCTCAAAATAGGGAACAAGAGATATAATTAACATATGGAAGGTTATTTAGGCTAAAAGTAGACTAAAATAAAAAACGACCTATGATTCTTTCTTAATCGACTATCCTTCAATCTAGGCAAGACTAACCAGGCAAGTTCTGAATTCAATACACAAAGAGAGCTAGGTAGTATCTCACACTCACATAACACATAGTTAATATTACCAACTACTACCTATCTGGTTCATGCAATTGTTCGCAAGTAATTATCATGTCCCTAATCCTAATACTATAACAAGATCCACAAAGTTCACATATATATACATTCACACAGTTCTAAGACATAAAACTTTGGAAGGGTATCACAAGTAAGTCAAAATATGTCTACTGCTCTAAGTACTTACAATCTCCTAATTACACAAAACAACATAATATGACAAAAAATTATCCTAGACAAACTGGTTCTACAACCATACCGCGACTGATGGGAAAAGAAGCACGATAATAAAAACCTGCGGCAACATGGTATGCTTACCCCTAATAAAAAACTACACACTTTCCTTAATGCACTAAAACAAAATAAAATAGAGATAAGTGAGAACATACTTGGGATGCACTAGGGGACCGAATTAGGAGCATCTCCAAATGGGGGCATATCAGTTGATGGAGGCAGTGGTAGTGGTGGTGCACTACTGGATAATACACCCACTTCTATAGATGCACGTCTCTGCCTATCGATGAATGCAAAATCTATCAAATCACACCTGGCCTTTTTAATGGCCAAGTGATATGGTAAATCATGGTCCTACAAGTCGTCTATGAGACCTCTCTTAGCCCCAAATCCTGGGACCTTCTCATCACCCTTCACAAATAAATCAAACTATTTTGGTATGCACAAAGGTGATATCTGGACCACCTGGGGTATAACTGAGAGAGTGTCTGCACTACGACTCATTATGAGAGAGCGTACCTCTACTCGTAACACATCAAACTCTTTCTTTATCTGGGTTAGATCTGGTGCACCTGTCTCTTTATATCGGGCTATAACCCATCTCTCAAACTCATCGAGCCATTTTTGAAAGTCGACACATAGCTCAGACAGTGCAGTACTCAATATGGCCTCCCATCAGGCCTGTACCTACTCAAATCTAGTCCTAACCTCTAATCTTATCTGTTCGTAGAGGATAGTCATATCAGTCTAAATGACCCTCACTCTAACATCTATGGTCCTCTAGTTGTCCACCAAGATCTATAAAAAATCACTATATATAGTGATCATACCTATCGCAGAAGCTCTAGTGGATGGGGAGTGGGATTTGTAGATACACTAACTGACTCTGAGATTGAAGCTGAGGCTGAAGAAGTGGCCTGCATCCCCTTGCCCTGCGTACTCAAATCTGGAGCCTCTCTCGGCTCCCATATATTCATGTCAAATCTAACACCTGCATTATCTGTATGTGCCTCAGTAGGCTTTGTGAAAACTACTGGGCCCTTAGACTAGGCCTGTGGTACTACGCCTACTATCTTGATCTCCTAGAAGGGCCTGGACATGCCAGACCTTTCATGTTCCTCATCTGTGCAGTCTTTGTTGTAGGTACTCTCTCGTTTACACCTATTATCTCAGGTACACCAATCTCATCACATAATATTTGAATTATTTAAGAGAAGGGCAGATTGGTCAACTCCCCAAATGCTCTATTATGTAACTCATGGTAAAGAATAATAGTAAAATCAACATCATATCTGGAAAATCATATAAAAAATCAGTTTTGCTCCCTCCCACATCAATGTATTTTTTGAAGCAGTGGGTATCAATCGGTATCTAATTAGCAACTACCAAAACTTGGCCTTCAATATTAAGTGGCCTTTCTTGATCACAGCTTGCCCCTCAATCCATGGGGTCATATCACCTAGCAGTGAAATATAACTGGCTATCCACTAGCCATATCAACCCTCTATCAATGGTGCTTAACCTCCCGTATGATATGTCAATCACATGTAATCCTCAATTTGTGGTCACACACAGCTGTAGTGCAAGTGTGATGTAATCTGGGCCAAAGAAAATTTTGTGGATAGTCTCCTTTGTAATATCAACTCTGACCCCTCTAACCAGTGTATGATCAAGCCAAGACTACCGTGTAAATTTGATTAATCCTGGATGTCTTTGCATAGAAAGGACCATGGTAGCTCTGTAGGATACATAAAATTTCTGTACCATAGCCGGGCTGTAAGAATTGAGTGTCCTAGTTATCCACTCTAGCTGATATCTATAAAATACTACCTGTAGCTGTGGTACTTAATCTATACCTAATAAATCAATCCGGCGCTCCTCATAAATACACTTAATAGCCTATCTAGCTCCTAAACACGACATCAAGTTCAAATATATTCTGCATCCCTTCCATACACCACCTTAGTGGTCCTTCTTTGGGAGGTCCCTCTGAGGTATATACAGGTGCGTGGCTCTACTGTATTGATGGATCATGGGAAGGCTCCTTGATACCCTCATCAAACTGAATCCTAGGACCTATATTTAGACTAGAGGTCTTGAGCAATAACCTGTAAAGTAGTCTCAGACTTTGTATCCGCATCCTCCTCTTCCTCATTAGGTGGAGGAGTATGTGAGGGTGATATTGATATGAACTTCATCTTGGTCTGGGCTACAACTATCTGAGCATTCTGGTGAGTCTGTCCTCTCGTGACTCTACGTGTTACTCCACTGGCGGTATTTCTACGTTGCTACATTGCGTACTACTCTAGTGAACCCTAGGATCGAAAGACTATGCTCGTGTTCTCGAAGTATTGGCCTTCGTCTTCTTCACTGCTTTAGGTTCCATATGTACCTGAAAAACTAGTTGTTAGTTTTCAACAAAAGTGAGGGGTAGACAAAGTCGAAAAAATACTCAAAATTTAAAAAGTTCAAATTTTTCCTAAATTTTCACACCCCTAAGACCTATTTGAAATAGTAACAAGTCCAATGTGCACACACCAATCATAAATTATTAATTTCAAAGCAAACAAAAATGTTCAACTAGTGGTATTACTCTATTCATTTTAGTTCACTTTTCGGTTAGGGACTAGCTTTAGATTTTTCTTCAAAACAAGGCCCTACATTATGTTATTTGGATCCTTCATGGCTCTAACATACAAGAATGATAGATTCTATATATTTTTCAATAGAATACACATATCGACTTTTTTAAATAATAGATAAACCAATATATAACTAGTAGGATCCAAGAAAGTTACCTCTTTTATGAAGAACCAAAAGTGAATAATGAAGAACTCAAGTAAACCAAAGTTGAAACTTGTTTTTAGCATGTTGGGAGAAATTGTAACTAAAATAAGTTTCAATTTAGCCTTTACTTAAGTGTGGGTTTAGTTTGTGTTTTAAGTGGGAAGTTTGAATTGAAAGAGAAAAGTGAAGTTTTGAGGATTTGAATGAGTTAGAATAAAGGTAAGAATGTTTTTATGTAGGTGAAGGGCTATTTTAGGTCATATTTAAGTGTTCATGGGCCCAAAATTTTAATTAAAAAGTTGGCCCAAAAACTGGCCTTTCCGCGGCTTGTTTCTGTGGTCATCACCCCTAGTCCGGCTCTGCGCGCAAGTACCAGTTGCATCCAACATGTGCTAGGCGTAGGTGCAGGGCTAAAATATTTTGTCTCACTTTTCTGCAACCTATACTTGGCGTTTTGATATTTTGTTGCAAATACTTATGGTCCTACACCCTATGTTTTAGATCCCAAAAGTAAAATTAGATGCCAAAGTCCATAACTTACCATTTTTCATCCTCAAAATTTTAAATTTTTTATTTATTACTCAACTTACCGTGTGGGGCTTGTGACCATGATAGGTTGCGCATATCCCTGTTACTTGGAAATCATCCCTGTTACTTGGAAATCAATGAAAGTAGCAATTTTTACGGAATTTTGGGTAATTCCATGAGTTAAAAACCTATAAAATGAAAAAATCAACAAAATAAGAACACTTAAAAATAGTGGGTTGCCTCCCACTCATGACTTGACTTAACGACGTGACACGATGTGGCTATGTTGGTTATTCAGACTTCACCAACAATCCTATGGGTTGCCTCCCATGTAGCACTTGATTTAATATTGTGGCACTACGTGGGTATTTTTGCTACTTAGAATTCATCAGGATACCCATAAAAGTATCAATACAATCAATTACAGACACTATCCTCATGTTAGTTGGCTGCTTCATTGACTTTTAGATATTGAATATGGCCTCCTCTCCATTTACTCTGAATTTTAGCTCACCTTTCTCTATGTCAACCATATCTTTGCCTGTGGCCATAAATGGTCTTCCTAGTATAATGGGCATCTTAGTATCAATCTCACAATCCAGGATGATAAAGTTAGCTGAAAAGATAAAGTTATTCACCCTCACAATAACTTCAAAAGAGATTTCTATAGGCTTCTCACTGTACGGTTAGCCATTAATAGCCCTATCAAAGTTGATTTTGTAGGGTTCAAACATAATTACTTGAATATTGCCAGTGATATCAAATTAATGTTGGCCCCTAAATCACACAAGGCTCTGGCAAAATGGGATGACCCTATAGTACAGGTATAGTGAATACACCATGATCACCCTTTTTCTAAGCCAAAGACCTAGTCGTGATAGTACTGCAGTGGTACATACCATATACACCTTCAAATGTCGCTCTTTTCTTCCTTGTGACCAACTATTTTATAAACTTGGTGTATCTTGGTATCTACTCTAATGCCTTTCGAAGAGGTATGTTCAAGCTAAATTCTTTCGATATATTAATAAATTTATTGAACTTACCTTCCTATATCTTTTGCCTCAATCTCAGAGGATAAGGTAGGGTCGGTCTCAGAATTTATCTGATTTCCAGCTAAGTGACCAGGCCCTTACCATTATAGTTAGTAGCTTTACCATTATCACTTGTTACCTTCTCAGAATCAACAATAGGTATCTCATCATTAATAGCTTCTACAGCAGGTCATGGGGGATCCATAGTAGTGATACCACTCCTCGTGGTAATAGCAAGTACGTCACTATTATTTTTAGGATTTTGCATTATATTGCTTGAAAGAGAACCTAGCTACCTCTGATTTGGAGTTGCTAACATCTGCCCAAACTGGTGCTCCAATTACTTGATAGTAGTGGCATGTGACTCGACCTTCTGGGTCAATCCTGAATTGTTGGCCTTAATCTACTTAAGGTTGATCTCTTTATTTTCCTGACCCTTTACCATCTTTACCAGCATCTCTTCCATTCTAGATTCTCATCTCGTCTGCTAGGTGGAATATATCTATCTCCCTTCTCACTGTAGTCATCCTTTTTTCTCCAGTCACTATCTCGCTCTATGGTCTCTGTATCTGCCATAATAGTTTAGACCTTGGTTCTCTTGCCCTTGAGCTCAAAAATCTGCCATCTAATGATCCAGATAATTTACTTTCTCTTTGAATTCTGACTCATACGCTTTGGAAGCTGACCCCTGTACTTCTACTGCATTCATTTTTTCTAAAGTCGCTGCTGCAAGTGGCTTTGCAAGTATCCCAAGATCAGTTCTTAGCAATACAATCTCTTGCACTACTGTGTCATTAGCTACTTTATGATTTTAGGAGGCACCAATAGAATAAGTGACAGATTCCCTCTCAAACTTCTAAGCTTGCCACCCTTGGTTAGTGAGTGAGATCTAAACTAACATCTTTGAAGTTGCCTCCCAGTGTAGTCTTATAAAAGCTCCTCCAGATATGGTGTCTGCCATGGCTCTAGATTTGATGGTCAAGGCTCTGTAGAATAAGCTCATCCCTGACAACCGTTGGTTAGGCACCATACTTATCTTCTTTCTTAACCTGAACCAAGCCTCTACATAGACTCTAACTACAGTTGCCTAAAGTTATAAATCTTATCCTTAAGTTGCAATTACTAGATGGAGGAAAGAACCTATTTAAGAATTGCTTGCACAACTCATTCTATGTACTGATAGAGCCTCTTTGCAGTTTCCTTAACCATAAAGATGCTTCTCCTGTAAGTGAGAAAAGGAAAAGCCTCAGTCTATGTTCTTCTTGATTCACCCCTGGATTTGTATATGAACTACAGATCCTGAGGAAATTAGTAAGGTGCATGTTTGCATCATCTATAGGCAGACCTACAAACACACGCTTTAGATTTAGAAATTAGACTATTGCACTCGTGATATCGAACTTGATGCCTGGGGGAAAAATAGGAGGAACTATGGCTGCAGTCTCTGCCAGTTCAACATATACCAAGTCATCTTCATCATCTATATAAGGTTACACATATTGATATTCTAGGATTACTTGAACACAAGCACCTCTAGCTATGTTCTGGTATCCATCGAGTGCTGCTTGGTGGTTTACTTCTTATCTCTACTCAGCTAGCTCTTCCTCCCTAGCTACTTGCTGAGCTTATTCTATTGACCTTTGCTAAACTTTAACTTAATCTAATAGCTCACCAATCTGTTGATCAATAATATTTCATATTCCTTCAGAAGAAGGAGGAGGTACAACATCACGAACCCCTTTATGAGGAGTCTCTTTTATGCTCTAATATCCTATTAGGTGTTTGTAAGATCCTTTCTTAATTTAGATTCAGTGGGAGTAAGGGATTACCTCTAGTTTGTGTGTTAGGCATACATCGTCGTATTCCCAACAAAGAATCAAAAAGAAAAACCTGAAAAGTGCAACAATTTCAAATCATAAATCAACATCGTGTTCCTTGACAACGGTGCCAAAATTTTGATTATCCTCCAACAAACACCTTCTATCAGAAGATGATACGGCCACTGTCAAAATATAGTATCCCAATAAAGGTTAAGGTCAAATTCGAAGGGAATATATGGCTTTACAAATCTCAAGTAGTTGTAGTTCAAAGGCAGAACAAGAAATGTAAATGGGGGGTTTTGATGTAGTAATCTCGAGCAAGTAGCTATATTGACTTCGATTGTAATTAGTGTAGGTGACCACTAGGATTTTGTTACCCCTAGCTTCTCAACTCCGTATGCTTATTATGCTTTGTTGAACCAACCTGATACTTTGCATGCAAAATCAGTAAGTTATGTACCTTCTATAGTCTTTTGGATTAGCAGAAGGATTTTACCCATTACATTTGGAGTCTCAGGATGTCATATTACTAACACTTATCTTGATCCTAGTTAACTATTAGCTTTTGAGTCTCTAGTTATTAGATAAAATTTAACCATCTTACTAAGATAGAACCTAGAAACGTGTATCGATTATTAAATTCCAAATTGTTATCTTTATCTTTTCCTAGTCACTACTTCTCTTATGGGGTAAGCAATAATATCTAGGCGGGATCCAAATGTGTGCATCCATTAGGAAAACTATTATATTAAAGATAAAATATTGCATGTATGGTTATCTGTTTAGAACAAGAAAAGAACTTCCCCTTCTTCATCAATCTGCCAGCATTTCCACAACTCTAGCTATGGGTATTAGCCACTCATAATTGTGAATAAATCAATAACATTTATATTCAAAATAATAAAAGAAATAACAACGATAAAAAGTAATAAAACCCACAATCGTAACTCAATAAATGAACCAAAGTCAATATAAGAGAATCCCAAGATCAAAGTTAGATTATGGAATCAATATATGTTTGTGAGTATCAAAAGTGCATAACTCTTACTAAAAAGTAAGTAAAGGGTATTTGTAGTATAAGAGGAAGCCCTAAACCAAAGCCCAAATAAAATAGAAGAAAATCTGATCAGTGGTCACATGTGGTTTGTACCCCCGATCTGGCACTGGGCACAGGTAGTACCTATTATCCTAACACTAGTTTTAGGTACAAACTGCAGGTACTAGAAGCAAAAATCCTATAAGTTTAGCTCTCAGGATTTTGGATTTTTGGTACTTGCTTTGCCTATTAAAATACCCTGGTTTTTGGACCTTACAAAATTTCTTATAATTCATATCTCTGGACCCAATATGACTCATGGGTATGACCATATGTTAGGGTATAAATGATATGGTCTAGTCGTATACTAACTAATATTAGTTGATAGGATATATTCTGGTCACATGAATGAGTAAGAGATAAATGGTATGAGTCGTATGGTTGGATAATTTTATACTTGGTAACCTAAGTGGCATCTGAGTACGAGTGGCTCACCTTTAGCTATAACCCAGGGTACGAGCCATACCCTAGACTCTTATGGTGGTCAGTGTTCAAACCTTATGTAGATTCTATTCTACCAGAGATATGGGTGAAGGGTATGGATCATATGCTGTCAATATGACTAAGGTAGGATAAGTCGTACAAAGGATAGTATTGGGTCTAAGGTTTGAGGCTTTGGATATAAGTGGTGGGTACCACTCGTATTGAAGGGTATGACTTATCCATTTCATGTATTGATATTTTTAGACATTTTAATTTATTTTTGGATATTAGTTTTGGCTATGGTTGGGGGCATGTCCTAATCAAATATTCTTACTCTTTTGGTTAGAGGCTTTATGGTACTGTTATGGGTCAGTATGAACGGGATTGGTATTGGTGTCGACCTTAATATTTGCATTGGTATTGGAGATGACATCATTGGACATAATTTCTCACTATTCTATCAAATTTAATTGTGGGATTAATCTTATTATATCCTGGAGCTCATTTATTTCTGGCTTGGTTTGTGGCCCTTGGTTCTGTATTGGATTGGCTTGGTAGTTTGGTTGGTATAGTTTGGTGGACGGTATGACTTAGTTGGGTTGCTCTAAGAAAAGACCTATCCCAAAGTTAGTCCTTGTCCAGTTATACTATTTTGTTATATGTTTGAAATTCAGCCAACTCAGGGCAGGCAGCTGGAGGTTGGGTTGAGTAACGGGGGTGGTCTCCAGTCCCGGTCGGACTTAGAATGCCATTATGACAAGGCCTTGGGTTGGGTTGTGTTAAGTTGCTATTAGAGCTTTAGGTTCATGGTCAATTGGGAGTCCATAAAGTCGTGTCTAGTAGTGTCTCTTTAAGGATGTGTAGCACACCACACTTATATGACAGAGAGAGAGGCTACCAGGCACTTAGGAATATTTTATTTCTTGGTATTCTATATTCAAGCTTGGAGTCTAAGTCTTGGAATTCTTCTATAATCCTTGGTTGTTCACTTTTCAGATCATGCCTCGATGACCTTGAACACAAGAAAACTCTTCAGTCCCATTTGGGGACCATGTTAATGGGGTACATCCTACATCTAAAGTCCGTCTTTGATCTCAGGGTCCTATCCCTTATTGTTCTAGAGTTCCTCCGATTGCTACTAGTCCTCCTCTGGGTGAGGTGACTAATGTGGAATTTCGTTAGTTTATTCAAACTATTGCTCAATTAGTTACTACTCAAGCTTAGCGGGATGTGTCTAGTAGGTTGTCTATTGAGTCCACTAGGGTTGGTTAGTTTATGAAACTGAATCCACCTACTTTTACTGGTGTGGAGGTGGAGGAGGATTCCCAGAGTTTTTTTAGATAAAATGGAGAGGACATTTAGGGTGATGCAGGCCACAAATGTGTAAGGTGTAAACTTTACAGCTTATTAGCTCAAATATGTTGTGTACCAATGGTACAAAGAGTGGGATAGAGATATAGGTGATATGGAGGAGTCATTCTTATGGGATGATTTTTCGGTGCTTTTTTGGATTATTTCTTTCCTCAAAAACTGATGGAAGCAAAAATAGAAGAGTTTGTGAATCTTAAGTAACGTTGAATATCTATCAAGGAATATGCCTTGAAATTTCATTAGTTGTCACGGCATGCTCTTGATTTTATGGCTGACATGAGAGCAAGGATGAGAAAGTTTTATTTTAGGTTGAATCAGATTTGATATTTGAAAGCAAGGCTGCTTTGATAATTAAAGATATAGACATTTCCAGCTAGTCTGTTCATATGTAGCAGGTGGATGATGAGAAGAGAAAACAAGCAGAGTTTGGAGATCAACAGATTAAGAGGAGCAGGTTTTCTAATTTGGGAGGTGTGTAGTCTCAGGGTGGTTGGGATGGAGGCAAATGATAGAAAAAGAAGTAGGGGAGTTATGGTTCCTTCTCTACTTCTAGTGCTTCTTACTCGAGGTAGTAGGTGAGAGATGTTAATAAGGTAGTGATAATTTTTAGGCATAGGGTACCCAATCTCAGGCACGCGAGGGTTAGTTGGCTTCTTTATGCGCTCTTTTTTTGATTTTATGGTTGTCCTCATTGAGGTTATTGTGATGAAGGGATGGAAAATGCTTCAAGTGTGGCCAGGCAAGACATCGACTTATGAATTACCCCATTAATAAGATTTCTAGGGGAGAAAATAAGGTATTGCAGGCTTCATCTTTTGCTACTACAACTGGTGGTGCCGCGTCTACTTCTGTTACTACTCCTGGTTCTAGTGTTGGTCAGAATAGGTTGTATGCTCTTGCATCTTGATAGGAATTGGAGCATCGCCTGATGTCATTACTAGTACATTACAACTCTTTTCACATGAAATGTATTGTCTGCTTGATTTAGGGAACATTCTTTCCTATGTGACCTTATATATGGCTGTATGTGTTCATTTTAATCCCGAGGTTGTTTTGGTTCCCTTTCTGTTTCTACCTTGATAGGTGACTTGGTTATTTCTAAGAGAGTCTATAAGGGTCGTGTGGTATCTGTTGATGGTAGACAGACCTTGGTAGATTTATTTGAACTTGATTTAGTGGATTTTAATGTTATTATGGGGATGGATTAGTTACACTCATGTCATGCATCCTTGGATTGTTTAACCCATCAGGTTGTCTTTTGGTTCCCTGGTGAACCAGTTAAAAAGTGGAAGGGTAGTTCCCTAGCTCCTAGGGGGAGGTTTATTTCTTATCTTAGAGCTCGAAGGCTAATTTCTAAAGGTTGTCTTTATCACTTGGTCTGGGTTAAAGGTTCTAAGTTGGAAGGTACTTTTTTTAGTCATTCCTAGTGGTAAATGAGTTCCCTGAGGTCTTTTCGGATGATCTTCCTGGTGTTCTTCCAGACAGGGAAATAGAGTTTGGTATTAATTTGGTTTCGAACACTAGTCCAATAACTATTCCTCCTTATAAAATGGCTTTGGCTGAGTTAAGAAAACTCAAGGAGCAACTTAGGGATCTTATAGATTAGGGGTTTATTTGCCATGGTGTATCTTCGTGGGGTGTATCAGTGTTGTTCGTGCACGAGAAGGATTGTTCCCTTCAGATTTGCATTAACTATCAGAAGTTGAATAAGGTAACAGTCAATTACAAGTATCCTCTCCCAAGGATAGATGACTTGTTTGATCTATTGCAAGGTGACAAATTCTTTTCTAAGATAGTTCTTTGGCTCGGGTATCATCAGCTTAATATTAGGGAGGAGGATATCCCTAAGATGACTGTTCGTACTCGGTATAGGAACTTTGAATTCTTAGTGATGTCATTTTGTTTGACTAATGCCCTAGTGGCAGTTATGGATCTGATAAACAGGATTTTTAGGAAATTCTTGGATCTCTTCGTTATTGTGTTTATTGACGATATTCTGGTTTATTCCAATAGTGAGGTGGATTATGCTAATCATCTCTATGTGGTATTGTGGACCTTGAAGGAACAACATTTGTATGCTAAGTTCTCCAAGTATGAGTGTTGAATGCTATGACTTTTCTTGGTCATATTATTTCTAGCGAGGGGATCATGATGCATTCACAAAAGGCGGCTGTGGTTAAAAGGTGGCCTTGACCCATGACTCCAACCAATATTTGGAGCTTCTTGGGTTTGGCTGGGTATTATCGACGGTTTGTGGAGAGCTTTTCGATGATACCTGCTCTTTTGACTAAGTTTAATCAGAAAAAGGTGAAGTTTTCTTGGTCGAATTCTTGTGAGGAGAGTTTTGAGAAGTTCAAAGATAAGCTAACTTCAGCTCTGATTTTCACATTGCTTGAGGGCAATGAGGGGTTTATGGTTTATTGTGATGCATCTAGGGTGGGAGTTGGCTGTGTCTTGATGCAGCATAGGAAGGTGATTGATTACCTATGCTTCTCGGATGTTGAAGGTGCATGAGAGGAATTACCCTACTCATGATTTGGAGCTGTTAGCGGTGGTTTTTGCTTTGAAAATCTTACGACATTATCTGTATGGAGTGCATGTAGTCAACTTTTTTGATCATAAGTGTGTACAGTATGTGTTTACTCAAAAGAAGCTAAATATTAGGCAAAGGAGATGGATGGAGCTTCTCAAAGACTATGACATGAGTCTTCACTATCACATAGGTAAGGCTAACGTGGTTACTGATGCTCTTAGCTGGTTATTCATAGGGAGTTTGGCTCATATGTGGAGGAAGAAAAGTGGGAATTGGTGACAGATATTCACCGTTTAGCTAATCTTGGAGTTCAACTCTTGGACTCTAAGGATAATGGGGTGATATTGAAGGAAGTGGTTCGATCATCTTTTGGTGCAAAGATTAAGAAGAAGCAATTACTGGATCTTATCTCGCTGAAAATCAAGAGTAATTTGGGTATGAAAAAGGTAATGGTGTTTCACATCAGTGGTGATGGTACTTTATGGTAACAAAGGAGGCTGTGCATTCCTTATATCGATGGTTTGCGGCAAAGGATCTTAGCTGAGGCACATGAATCGTGCTACATTGTACATCTATGCTCGACAAAGTTGTATCAGATCTCAAGGAGATGTATTGGTAGAATGGTATGAAAAAGGATATGGCTGATTTTGTGGCCAAGTGCTTGGTGTGTCAACTAGTTAAAGTTGAACACATGAGGCCCAGTGGGATATATCAAAAGAATGTTTTGCCCAAATAGAAATAGGAGGTAATTAATATGGATTTCGTTACCGATCTTTCTCGGTTTTAGAATCAATATGATTTGAATTTGGTCATTGTGGATAGGATGACAAAGTCTGCTAATTTTTAGCTACTGAAGAATACCTTTTTGGCAACGGATTATGCGAAGTTATATCTTTAGGAGATTGTGAAGCTACATAGGGTACCTATTTTGATTATGTCTTACTTCTGGCGGTCTTTCTAAAAAGGGTTGGGGACTAAGGTTAGTCTGAGTACTTTTTTCCACCCGCAGATGGATCGACCAGCATAGAGAACTATTCCGACGTTGGAGGATATGCTTCGAGCATGTGTAGTTGATTATGGTGGAAATTATGTTGAGCATCTACCTTTGGTAGAGTTTGCTTACAACAATAGCTATCATTCTTATATTGGTATGGCTCCTTTTGAGGTATTGTATGGTAGAAGGTATAGATCTCCTATTGGTTGGTTTTGAGCTCGGTGAGGTGGATATGTTCGGTTTGGATTTGGTCTATCAGGCTATGGAACAGGTGAAGTTTATTTGGGATAGTCTTAAGGCTGTCCAAAGTTGCCAAAAGTCCTATATAGATGTTAGGCATAAAAACTAGGAGTTTGAGGTTGGGGATATGGTGTTCCTCAAGGTATCTCTCATGAAGAAAGTAATGCATCTTGGCAAAAAGAGGAAGCTCAATCCCCGATATATTGGTCCTTATATGGTTTTACGGTGGGTTGGTAATATTGCTTAAGAGTTGGAGTTGCCTTCTATCTTGAGCTTGGTTCATCAGGTATTTTGTGTCTCTATGTTGAGGAAGTGTCTTGGTGATCCTTATTTGATTGTTCCTTTAAAGGGGTTGGGTATCTTGGACTCTCTGTCTTATGAAAAGGTCCCGGAAGAGATCTTGGATAGGCAAGTTCATCAGTTGCGAACTAAGGATATGGCTTCGGTTAAGGTTCTATGGCGGAACCATAAGGTGGAAAAAGTTACATGGAAAGCAGAGAAGGACATGAAGTCCAAGTATTCACATCTGTTTTCTGCGCTTGGGATTCATGCGGAACGTATGTGTATGCAACACACCGTTATATTCTGAGTTTGTTAAAGGAAATATTAATATCATTGCCTCTTTGTTTTCAAACTTTGATAAAGATTGGAAATATATTTGACAATGCAAATGAATTGTGCGTATGGTTAACCCTACATTATCCAAAATTCCGTGATGAATGTTCCTAGTGAGGGAGACTTAAACACCTTGGTTTCTAGACCTTAGAAAATTTCTTAGAATTCTAATCTCTAGACCCAATATGACTCATGGGTATGAGCTGCCTGTCCAGGTATGAATGGTATGGTCCAGTCGTATACTGACTAGTGTTGGTTGGTGGGATAGATTTTGGTCACTGGAGTGGGTACGACTTGAATGGTACGAGTTGTATGGTTGGATACAGATCATTTGGTCTGGGTTTTCCTTAGATTAATCTTATACTTGGTAACTTAAGTTGGATCTGAGTACGAGTGGCTCACCATGAGCTGTAAAAAAGGGTACGAGTCATACCCAGGACTCATATAGTGGTTAGTGTTCAAACTTTCTGTGTATTTTATTATACTAGAGATACAGGTGAAGGGTACAGTTCGTATGCTTTCAATACGATTTAGTTAGGATGAGTCGTACATGGGATAGTGTTGGGTCCAAAGGTTGAGGCTTTGGATATAAGTGGTGGGCACCACTCGTATCGAAGGGTATGACTCGTGATACCCTGTGATAGGATTTTTGTACAACTTAAGTGGGGGTAATCTGAATATTTCTCACTTACCTTAATAAGGTCGTATGACTTCTAACTCACTTGGAATGTTATTTACCCTATTATGCTATTCATTAACACTTAGAAACTCTTCCTTAACACTCTATAATTCTCTCAAGAGCTTTTGGGCAAGGAAGCTAGGGTTTTAACTAGAGGACTAAATTGGGGATCTTATTGGTTGTTTCTCTTCGTCTACTTTGTCAATTAAGGCATGTTCTCTTCCCTCGCTATTAGTTTCAACTAAGGCATGGTTTTTATGAATGATTTCGTGATTTCATTCTTGTATGATTTTGAGTTTTCAAATATGATTTGGTGGTTTTGATTATAAATGATTGGTTATGGTTTCCCATGGTTTTAATTATGTATTTACATGCTTAATTGGTGGTTTTGGATAATTAGATTGCATGGGAATGGTTAAATGGTAATTGGAATTGGTTTTGGTTATATTATTCCCCCACTGTGTTTGATAAAATGCCTATAAGGATGTTTTCATTGCATTTATTATTTTTAATGGAACTCTTGATTGTTTTAAACTTGGTAAAGGAATTATGCGTGGTTTACATGGTTTGGAAAGGTAAAAAGGCTAAATGGTTATGCTTGTGGGGTATAAGAGAATCCCCCAAGTGGTTTAATATGGTTCATGGAAGAGTACATGGAATCCCTTAAACCTATATATGGTTGGCTATGGACAAAACTGCAAGTATAGTCAGTATGACGGTACCACTACCAATGGCCTTGGTTAATAAACGGTTAATGGATTGGTTAGGTACTTGGTAATGGTTTTATTTGGGTAATAATGGCAGGGTGTGTAGCAAAGTCGTGGAGGGTGGAGGCCCAGGTGGATCAAATCTGGAAACTCATATTTACCGATGTGAGGTTTGGTCCAACTGACCATGTGCATGATGTCACACTTTATATTTGGGGGATGTAATGGTCTTCCCAGGTTTTCTTCCCTAGTCGTGCGGCTTCATGCTTTGGGGACCTTTTAGCAGGGTGGAATTGAACCTATATATCTTGTAGCTGGTTTAGGACAGCAAAGCTACACAACCCAGGTAAAGGTTTTAAATACATGCTAAACTCGGTTCCCTTTCCCAGCCTGGATATATATATATATATATATTTGTATGGTTTGTATGCATTATGGGTGGTTTTACTTGGTTTTATGAATGGAATTATTTTGTCCTTATCCTGAGTTCATGCTAGCGTTCACCCGCTAACCCATCTTCAAGAGGCTGTATACCCACGCTATGTAGGAACCGACCGTTTTACTCCTCCTACATAGTGATTGACTTAAGGACTGCTGTTGGATTGAAGTGGTGAGCTTCCATCTTTCCAGAAGGCTCTTCCTCATATTATTGATATTTTTAGACATTTTGATTTATTTCTAGATATTGGTTTTGGCTATGGTTGGGGGAATGTCCCAATCGAATATTCTTACTCTTTTGGTTAGAGGCTTTGTGGTACTGCAATGAGTTGGTATGGGTGGGATCGGTATTGGTGTCGGCCTTAGTATTGGCATTGGTATTGGGGCTGACATCATTGGACATAATTTCTCACTGTTCCATCATATTTCATTTTAGTATTAATCATATTATGTCTTGGATATCATTTTTTTTTTTGTGGATTATGACCCTTGGTTCGGTATTGGGTTGGCTTGGTGGTTTGGTTGGTATGGTTTGGTGGACAGGATTACTTTGTAGGGTTGGTCTAGGAATAGACTTATCCTAAAGTCAGTCCTTGTCCAATTATTCTATCTTGTTATATGTTCAAAATTCTGCCAACTTAGGATAGGCTACGGGAGGTTGGGTTGGGTAATGGGGGTGGTCCCCGGTCCCGATCGGACTTAGGACGCCCATAACAACAAGGCCCCGGGTTGGGTCATGTTACCTACATGCGGCCACATGTTGACTTGGTAAGGGCTGGGATTCATCTTTTCACCTCTTCTTCTATTCCTGAACATGCTTTGATCACGAACAAGCTGGAAAACATCTCGATTATCCATAATTGCTCCAAAAGTTTGCAAAGAGCATTTTTTTTCATATTTTTCATGAACGTATCATCTAAAACATGATTTCCTGCAAAACATACCCAAAAGGCATCATATATAATAATATAACCTTAGAAACCTGCATCTTTTCCTCGTTTTAAGTGTTTAGTGCTACATTTTTATAGCATAACACCAAGCTCTACAAGTTTTTGTCAACCTATCCAAAATTTTATTCGCCTTAGTAAAAGTATGTTTCATGAAAGCACCACCCGTTACATTGTAAACCATTCGCATTGTGTTTGATTTCAGTGCTTTGAGGAATGTTTCCATTATGTGTTCATCAATCATCTTGTGAGTTGGAAATTGAATCAACTTTGTCTCGAGCCCCTAACACGTTTTATGTATCACCTCATTAGGTAGTATCCTAAAATAACTGATCTCATCCCTCAACTATAACATCTTAGATAGTAGAAAGAACCTTTCTAGGAAAGCTCCTTTCAATTGCCTCAAGTTTGTTATAGAATCAAGTGTGAGTTTAGTCAGCCACAAATTTGCATATCTAGACAGAGACAATGGGAATAACCTCATCCAGATTGCATTATATCCAACCTCTGGATAATAAAAAAACTTACATATGTTGATAAAATTTACCAGATGTATGTTCAGATCATCGCCAGGCAGTCCACCAAACAACCCCTTCTGGTTCAGCAACTGTATCATTGTGCTAGTTATATTAAACTTCACTCTAGAAGCTAGTAGGTGTAGCATAATTGCCCCAGTAGCACCAGCTCCATCTTTAATCAGTTTCATCTTCATCATCCAAAGCAAAGTTAACCTTCCTCTTCCTTATGCTTTCTAATTTTGATTTGTTGGAGAGATATTTTAAACTCATCTCCCATTCATAGGATCAATAACCTCATCATCACCCAGGTCTTCATTCTTATTATTTTGTAGATGATCGACTACACCTAAACTCTGTTGGTCCAGTTGTTGGGTGGATAGTGAAACCAATCTTTCTACTTCTTGTTGTACTTCCATGATTATCCTTAAGGTTCTAGGAAGTTTAGGATCAAATGGTAGCAACGGTTCACTTGATCGGTGAGTTCGTGGCATGCACAAATCTTAGCCTGCAATACATAGAAACAACAAATAAAAGTAAAATTAAGAAATGGGACTAAAATTCAAATAAACACTACAACTTAATTTTCAACTATATTCCCTGGCAACGACACTAAAATTTGATATGCCCAAACTATAACTTCTTTTAAAGAAGCGTAAGCGGTCGTCGTCAAATTTATAACCTAACAAAGGTATAGGTTGAATCCCATCGGGAATATAGTGCTAATTAAGATTTATGTGATTTAAGTGATTGATATCCAATAATTTCTATAAGATGGAGTGATATGTTGTTGCAATTTAGAAAGTAGTACTTTGATTGTTGTTAGAATCAAATGTTAAATTTGTACCGGTGTAAATCATAAATGAATTTGAACTAGAGTTGTGATTACTATGGTTAATATAATTGCAACTTGTTAATTATTGGAGAGGATTCTCATAACTAGTGGGAAATATTAAATTATCAATGTCTAAAGCTCATCTAAGCGTCATTCAACCAAACTTAGATGATTAGTTCTTTAATTATTTTGATTAGTTCTTTAATTGTTTTGAACTTAAAGAAACCTTGCACTAGGGTTTGATTTTATTTTGAGTTGGTCAATTTCATAAAAGAATTGACCATTAGGCAGAAAGTTAATATTTCTGAATCCTTGTTTATAATTTGTGTCCTATTTTAATTCCTTATTTCAAGCAAATTCAACTTAAGGCATTTCCTATTGTTTACAACATATAGAAATCTACTGAAATAATAGAATTATCAATATGAATCCCAGAATCGCTCGAATCCTAATAAAACTAACAATCAAACAATGAATTTACCATAGCTTCCACAACTATATTAGTGGGATTTCAACTTCTCATGAATTTAAGAAAGATTGTAAAAGATGACTCCTTAAATTAAAGAATTATGCTTACAAAATACAGAATCAACTTCTGCTCTCTTTCAAAGATCCAAAATAGTTTTTGAAAATACCTAAAATCGAAATTCAAAGCATCAATACTAGTATCCAAAAATAACATCTAAGGAAATTTCCTAGGATAATGAGAAAACCCTAAAAGTTGCTATTTAGATTTGTAAATTTCTAAATTGAAAAATCAAATAGCTAAAATGCCACTCAATAATTGATGACTACAGTTGACAACTCGTCAACCCCATCATCAACTAAGTTCGATGATGACATTGACAACTCATCACTTCATTGTTAGCTATTCGCATATGGTTTTCAAAAAGTTTTTTCTAACTGCTTTAAGTTGACAATAGGATTGATAGATTGTCACTTAGTTGACAACTTTTCAATTTTATTCGTCAAAATAAATTTTTGCTTCTTTTCTTTGGTTTTCTCAAACTTTGACTTTTCATGAATAATCAAGTAAAATACGATAAAAACAACACAAATCGCTAAAAAAATAGCAATTATTTTAATTTAAAAACTTTAAATATGCTGTTAGGAAGCCGACATATCATTCAGCTCTTAGGATTTATTGGTGGTGCACCATCTGAAGGTGTTCAATCTGCAGATTAGAGCGGTAGCCAAGGCAGGGTCATAACCTATAGCTGCGGCTCCCAGAGTTGAGATTCCTCTAGTGCCGGTAGTTGTTTAGATTGTAGTTGCCCAACCTACTGTGTCTATTAAGGAGAAGCAGATATTGGGTACATTCTTGAGATTGACTCCGCCTTGGTTTTATGGTGTATTGGGCGAGGATTCATATGAGTTCTTGGTTGCTTTTGAGGATAGGCTCTATAATTTGGGCCAAGTTTAGACTCGTGGTATCGACTACACTACTTTTTAATTAGATTTGACAACTCGACATTGGTGGAGATGTTATCTTGATTCCAGGATGGCTGGATCTCCCTCATTGATATGGACTCAATTTTTAAAGATTTTCTTAGAGAAACATATGCTTCATAGTCTTAGAGATTATTTGAGAGATTAGTTCTCTTAGAGCAAGGTTCTATGGCTGTCTTGGAGTATGAGGTTGGATTTTATGAGTTTGCCAGGCGTGCTATCTGCATTATCGACCGAGTGTGAGAGGATTTGATATTTTATTCGGGGATTGAGACTTTCTTTTTGTGTGGCTACCTAGAATGTGGTTGCTACTGGTAGATCTTTTATTAAGGTTTCTATTCATGCATAGATTATTGAGAGGATACATCATGCGACCCAAGGGGGCAACAATAAGAGACCACACATTATCTAGATAGTTTTAGTAAGAGTCGGAGTGGCTCATGGTTCAGAGTCAGTGGTTCTCAAGGTAGGTACTCTCCACACTAGTCTTAAAAGCATCAATGTCAATCTTGTAGGCCTATTTATGGCACACTTTAAATTACTGATGGATGTCAACCTAGCTAAAGTAATCATCCTGGCTAGAGTAGTGGCTAGCCTTTGAGAGGTTTATATTTTGGGTGTTTTAGATGAGATGATTATTTTGGGTTAGCTGGATATTTTAAATACGTTAGAGAGCTTGGGGTATGTTAAGACTGTGGGACCTTAGGCTATTTCTCTAGAGAGTGTCTTGAGCATGGGACAATTGTACTATAACGCAGAGTGTTTCATTGATTAAGGTAGTATCGCCCCCAACTGGAGGTGGTATGCAGGTTCATTAGGGTGGTCCCCAGGGTTCTCGCTGAGGTCCTCAGGTAGTAAGATAGGTGATCGATTAGGCTCCCAGCTAGGTGGTTGGCGAAGTTATTTATATGTTGTACCTTGTACGTCAAAGGCAGAGTCTTCAGATACTATTATTATAGGTATGATCTCTGTGTCCATCAGTTGGATTTTGATTTATTTGATTTGGGATCCACTTATTCGTATGTGTCTACTTGTTATACATTGTGGTTATAGTTGTCTTTTAATTATTTATCTATCGGTTATATGTTTCTACGCCCATGAGTGATAATTTAGTAGTGGATTAGGTTTATAGATCATGTGTTGTGACTTTTTGGGAGTTTGATACTCAGGCTGATCTTATTATATTAGTTATGGTAGATTTTGATGTGGTTTTGGGCATTGACTGGTTATCCCTCTATCACGTGATCTTGAATTATTTTGCCAAGATCTTTACCTTAGCCATGCCCATTATATCCCCGATCTTGTGTTAGATATCTTTTATCCATGACCCGATGGGTATTATTACTTATTTTTGGGCTAGGAACATCAATAAGTTCTGAGTCGTATCTTGCTTATATTTGTAATGTCAGTATGGAGAGTCCCTCACTTGACTATGTTCCTATAGTCCATGATTTTCCTAATGTTTTTCATACCGATCTACCTGGTCTTTATCCTGAGCTTAACATTGAGATTATTATTGATTTTGAGTTTAGAACCCAACCTATTTCTATGTCACCTTACCATATGGCTCCTTCCGAGCTTATAGAGATAAATTCTTAGCTTTAGGATCTTCTGTGTAAGGGTTTCATTTGATCATATGTGTCATTTTGGGGTGCTCCCACCTTTTTATGAAAAAGAAGGATGGTTCCTTGAATAAGTGTATTGATGACAGATAACTTAATAAGGTGGCGATGAAGAATAGGTATTCTATGCCTTGTATTGATGGCTTATTTGACTAGTTTTAAGGAGCAATGACGTTCTCTAAGATTGACTTGAGGTCTACCATCAGTTAAGGATTCGAGATGATAACATCCCAAAGGTAGCCTTTAGGAATCACTATGGTCATTATGAGTTCCTATTGATGTCTTTTGGGTAGACTAATTCCCCAACATCATTTATGGATTTGATGAGCTATGTGTTCAGACCTTATTTGGACTCCTTCCTAATTATGTTAATTGAAAACATTCTTGTGTATTTGAGGAGTAGGGAGGAGCATATGAAACATCAATGTATCGTGATCCAAACTTTTAGAAATCATAGACTTTTATCCAAATTCTCAAAGTGTGAGTTCTGGCTTGAGTCAGTGATGTGTGAGCAGATGCTAACACATTTAAGGATTTTAACGAGGAATAATTGCAAAGTCTTAAGCAACTTTTATTGTTTTTGATTTTTTTTAGTGTTTTAATGCAGATACAAGTGATCGGGCAGGAAACCAAAGGAAAGAGGAATAAATCAGCTGAAATCTGGTGTAAATAAGCTTAAGTATGGGTAACGCCATTTCTGACGTGCCATCAAACATGGGACAAGCTATAAAATTTGCCGTCAAGCTTAGACAGAACCTGAGGAGTTGAGATGAAATGTGACGTTGTTTCGGAAGCACCGTCAAATCTGTGATGAGGCGTCAAAATTACCGTGAACCTGAAGCTGATCATGCTGAGTTCCAGTGAAGATGTAACGATATTTTTCACGCGCCGTCACATATTTGACATGCCATTAGAATTACCGTCAGAAGAATCAGAAGACAACAATTCACTGGAATATTTGATGACATCTTGCACACGTCGTTAGACGTCTGACACGCCGTCAAGATCCTTGTCGTCTAATCCAAAGAGAAAACTAAAACCTTAAGTTTTGTTTCCTTATTTTGAATTAACTATTTAAAGACTTGTTTTAGGGTTTTTGTTGATTATCTATCAGGCATTAACCTAGGGAAGAGAGGCACATAACATTGCTCTCTTACATAAATTATTCTTCTTGTTTTTATCAACTATTTTTGGGTTTCTACCTTGTGATTCAATCGAAGAAACTAGTTGTTTTCTATCTAATCATAAGTTATCCTTATCATTAGGAATTCAACTTGTGATTTTGTTCATCAAATCATGAGCGGCTAATTCCATTAGCCGGGGTTATGGGATCCATGGATTAGGGTTTGATATGATACTAGGTGTTTAACAGATTCAAATAGTAGTGGAATATCTTAAAATTCTGTTGTTTTAACTGAAATCTAGTGGTTGCAAATATTAGGTTATGCCTTAGGTTTTATTTGCTTCTAATGGAGAAATAGACTAGAGGACGTGAATTATCAACATGGACTCAGAAGCTACCAACCTTCTGTTTAATGATTAATGCCGTAACTAGATTAATCTACCTGAGATAACATCCTATTGGAAATAGATAAGTTATCTAAGTTTGAGAGAATTAGATAATAAATTGTCTGGTGAGGTCGAGAGATAAGTCAGATAGTATAATCGTCAGGGATATTCTGCTGTTCTAATCATTCCAAGAATCTCTAGCATTTCCTAGTATTTGTCAATTTCCAATACCCTTGGTGAACATAACTCTGGTTTCCCATTACAAACTTTAATACTAAAACCTCATTTTATATTTTTGTATCATTTGTTTGAATTTAACTTGTAGCTATAATTTCAAACTAGTTTAATCGCCACTCACATTGTTCCCTGTGGATTCGACCCCGACTCTAAAGTTGGGTAAATATATTGACGACGATCGCCTTACACTAATTCGAGGTATAAGTTGAGCGTTATTAAAAATGGCGCCGTTGCCGGGGAATATTGTAGATATGCTCCCCGGAGAGAGATGTGTGCACCATCTCCATCTTACCGGGAGTATAATTGTTCATTATATGGTGGTCAATATGGACATTGGAGTGATTGCCCAAATGCCCCCTCCCCCTATTGCGCTAACCAAGTTCTAGTTTTTCTTATGAGTATGACAGGTCTTATGGTCAAGAAAAGGAAGAACGAAGCACTGAAAAGAGTTACATTGAAGCTATGCTTCAACTAATGTTGGATCATATCGACATAATGAATGATACCATATGTGACATGCATCAAGACATTAGGGCATTTAACAAGGGAAGAGAAAGGATAGAAGAGATGGATATCGAGGTCAATCATCCAAAATACTTTTCTACATTATATTTAGATGATATCTTGTCTGTGGAATTATTTAAAATAATGAAAGAGTGTAAGGATGAAGAGTAAGAATCCGATGTTGATGATGAGCTTGATGTTAAGCAACCCTCGGTGATTTCCCAACCAACCGAACCATTCATGAATGAAGATGCCAAGGATGAGGAAATGGCATTAGAGTCAAAAGAAGAAATCAAACATAATCCTCGTGACGACTCTAGTCCATTTTGGTGAAAACTAATAGGGAAGTTATTCCAAAATTGAGGTTTAGTCCTCATTCAAATCACTTTTCAAATTATGCGAAGTGGATGTGATGAAAGTCGAATCACCCAAGCAAATGATGAATTTTGAAAATGAGGAGGAAGATTCTTACATTTTGGAGTTTGTCCTTGCAAAAGGGTTTACTACGACCCCATTATTGAAGGCAAAGGAACTTAAAGATCGATGTCCATTTACTGGTTGTTTAAGATTCTCAACGTTTCCAAATGAGCCCACACGAAAGATTGATGTAAAATTGGGTAAGCAGTTTAAGTCTTCGAAGTGGCGTGATGGAACATTCCTCATCATGGCCTCACATTTGCCCAACACACCCCAAAGATGTATTAATCAAAAGGTGGGCCGGCGTTTCAAATCCTCCAGGTGGAGACATAAATAATTATCAACAAGGTATCTTGATGAAGTCTGAGTAGTCAAGATAATTGAGTCGCCCCACGACGTTAAATCAGGCGCTGCTTGGGAGGCAACCCAAGGTATTTTGTTGTTTGTATTCGTCTTATGTGATTGACATCAGATCTTCGTATCCATGGTTCCACAGGTATGTTTCTAACTCTCTTGTTTTGGTTTGATGCATTGGAGACATTACATGATTTTAAGTTGAAGGTGGGGCTATTTGTGGGTGTGATGTCCTCCTGGGGTTTTTGTTGTTGTGCCTCTTTTCCCCGGAGTCTTATTCCTAGTAGAGCCGGCATGTTTAGGCGTATTGTGTTTGTTTTGTGATGTAGTATGGTTTACTGGAGAAAAATAAGTATCTAGAGCAGTTGACATATTTTTGTTGATTTTTAAGACTGATAAACACCTCTTCATTGGTCTGTTTTATAACTATGTGATATGTATTTATATGTGGCTACTGTGAATCTTTTTATGGCATTAGTACTAGGGACATGATAATCACTGCTAACAATTGCATGAACCAAATAGGTAGTAACTTGTGATGTAACTTTGTGCCATGTGTGTGTAAGGACTTACTCAATTCCCTGTGTGTGTTGAATCTAGAACTTGCCCAGTTAGTCTTACCTTAGTTGAAAGGTAGGGGTTGGGTAAGGATTATAGTCCATTTTTGAATTTACGTCACTATTAGCCTAAATGGCATTCCCGTAATGCATGGTATCCCTTGATCCCTGTTTGAGCCAGAATTGACCAGTTTCTTTCTATGATACCTATCACCTTCCTTTTTTTTTATCATAATGAACCTGTTTTGGCCCTGGTCCTTCTTGGACACTGTGCACCTTTACTTAGGCAAACAGCCTAAGTTGAGGGTGGCTATCATAGGGGTGCCAAGGAGGTTAGTCACTGTAAATGCCATTTAATATCATACCATCCCTTAGCCTATGTTACAAGCCGAGAAAGACCTATAGTGATCTTAACTTACCTGTCTGGACACCTTGGTAATGAAAATAAGGGCAAGCATATGGTATTTGACATATATTGATTGGAATTTTTTTTTGAGAGTGAGTATCTCTTGACCGTCCCTGCATTGATATGCTTGATTTCATACATGAGTTAGAAGGGACTTCTTTGTTGTAAGGGCATACAGGTTCTATCACTAGCTGCCTACTTTTTTGGGTAGTGTGACTTGTATATATGAATGGTTGTTGTTTCTAACTTGATGCCAAATCTTGGTTCCTTTGTGTCACATTGTAGATCTTCATTTATAAACATAGTTGGGTTTATATGTAATTGAACTTGGAGAGTGCCATGTGTTTTGAGCTAAAATTGAAAATCAACTGCCATGGGTATCTTATCTATTTCTTGGTTAAGCATCATAGTGTTATGTTTTGGTTGCTTGAGGACAAACAGTTGTTTCAAGTTGAGGGTGTGATGTGTGAGCAGATGCTAACACATTTGAGGCTTTTAACGACGAATAGTTGTGAAGTCTTAAGCAACTTTTATTGTTTCTGATTGTTTTTAGTGTTTTAATGCAGATACAAGTGATTGGGGAGGAAACCAAAGGAAAGAGGAATAAATCAGCTGAAATCTGGTGTAAATAAGCTGAAGTGTGGCTAATGCCATTTCTGACGCGCCGTCAAACATGGGACAGGCTGTCAAAGTTGCCATCATGCTTAGAAAGAACCTAAGGAGTTGAGATGAAATATGACATTATTTCGGAAGCGCCGCCAAATCTGTGATGAGGCGTCAAAATTACCGTGAACCTAAAGTAGATCATGTTGAGTTCTAGTGAAGATGTGACGACATTTTTCACACGCTATTTCATATTTGACACGCCATTAGAATTGCCGTAAGAAGAATCAGAAGACAACAATGCACTGGAATCTTTGACGATATCTTGCACACATTGTCAGACGTCTGACACGCCGTCAAGATCATTGTCATCTAATTCGAAGATAAAACTGAAACCTTAAGTTTTGTTTCCTTAGTTAGAATTAACTATTTGAAGACTTGTTTTAGGGTTGATTATCTATCAGGCATTAACCTAGTGAAGAGAGGCACGTAACATTTCTCTCTTACAACAATTATTCTTCTTGTTTTTATCAACTATTTTTAGGTTTCCACCTTGTGATTCAATCGAAAAAACTAGTTGTTGTTTTCCATCTAATCGTAAGTTATCCTTATCATTATGAATTGAACTTGTGATTTCGTTCATCAAATCATGAGCGGCTAATTCCATTATCCGGGGTTATGGGATCCATGGATTAGGGTTTGATATGATACTAGGTGTTTAACGGATGTGGAACATCTTAAAATTCTGTTGTTTTAACTGAAATCTAGTGGTTGCAAACATTAGGTTATGCCTTAGGTTTTATTTGCTTCTAAAGGAGAAATAGACTAGAGGACGTGAATTATCAACAGGGACTCGGAAGCTACCAACCTTCTATTTAATGATTAATGCCGTAACTGGATTAATCTACTGAGATAACATCCTATTGGAAATAGATAAGTTATCTAAGTTCGAGAGAATTAGATAATAAATTTTCTGGTGAGGTCGAGAGATAAGTCAGATAGTATAATCGTCAGGGATATTCTTCTGCTCTAATCATTTCGAGAATCTCTAGCATTACCTAGTATCTGTCAATTCCTGAAACCATTGGTGAACATAACTCTGGTTTCCCATTTATATTGATTACAAACATTAATACTAAAATCCCATTTTATATTTTTGTATCATTTGTTTGAATTTAACTTGTAGCTATAATTTCAAACTAGTTTAATCGCCACTCACATTATTCCCTGTGGATTCGACCCCGACTCCAAAATTGGGTAAATATATTGACGACGACTGCCTCACACTAATTTGAGGTGTAAGTTGAGCGTTTAGTCGGTGACATCCCTAGGATATCTGGTGTCTAGGGCTGGGATTATGGTGGACCCAACAAAAATTAAAGCTATTTATGATTTGGCCAGGCCTACATCTATGGCTGAGGTTAGTAGCTTTATTAGTTTGGCTAGTTACTACATGCAGTTCATAGAGGGTGTTGCTACTATTGCATTGCTGATGACCAATTAACCCTGAAGAAGGTTTCTTTCCAGTGGTTCGAGGTGTGTGAGTCGAGCTTTCAGAAGGTCAAGGGTTTTGTCACTCTATCTCCTATATTTGCTCTTTCTATTGAGGGCGAGGGATTTATCATATATTGTGATGTTTCTAGTGTTGGTTTAGGTTGTGTTTTAATGCATTAGGGTCGAGTTATTGCTTAAGCCCTGAGGCAGATGAAGGTGCACAAACTCAACTTTCTTCACTCATGATTTAGAGTTGAAGGTGGTATTTTTCACGCTTAAGATTTAGAGGCATTTTTTATATGGCATTCTTTGTTAGATCTACTGAACAACCTAAAGCCACCCCCAGATGTGACGCGGTGAATCGAAGCCCAAAGCTAACCCATGGTGCCTACTTAACACTAAACCTTGATAAAATAATCAAAGAACTAGAGCACAAACAAATGAATTATAAAACTAGGTTAACATAGTTGAACAATCTCGATAAACATTATAAATTTAAACCCACTAAAACTTTTTATAAACTTAAAATGAACACATCATCTAACTAGTCTCGACAAGCCTCTAACTAAAACTGAAGAGCCACTGGGATAGGCCCCAACTGACCCAAACTTAAAACATAAAGTCTGAATTGATAGTAAACTGAACATCTGCAAGCAAACATAGAATTGGCCCTCGAACCATGGGGACTCACCAACTAATAGGATGTAGGACGTGGTGATCGTGGCTAGTTGTGCTACTGAGGACAAACACCAGAACCTACAATATGATATAATATTGCCACATAGACATATATATGGTCAGTACTTATGGAATACACTGAGTATATGTAGGCGAATTCAACAAATAAAATTGATAAATGTCATAAATTTCAAACATGCATGCTAAGTGTATATAGACTTACTAAGGTACTGAATAAAAATGAAAACTAAAATATCATAGAGCATCAACAGTAAAGCATAATCTGATATGAAATGAGTCACAACTCATAGTTTCTGAAACTTATCTTTTCTATGAGAGATTCTTATAATCTACATAAACCATGTGAGCTAGCATGGAGTCCAACATCTGGCCTACATTGAGGAGGGTTCTTCTACCCTTGTCATCAGTAAAAAACCTAAACTAAACTGGGCCCCTTGGGGTAAGGAGACACTCTCTAGTGAGGATTCTTAAATCTATGATGACATATAGTTTCTAGAGAATAAGATGCAATGAATCCACATTCCCTACCCGGTGATAAATACTATATATATATATATACTGGTGCTCATAAGATATGACATTCACCTTAAATTAGGCATATGGGTTTATAAATTTGAAAACCGATCCTGCTTCTGTTAATAAATCATACTAATGAATAACTATGTAAATTTTACATCATGTATAAGATGACAAGATCAAAACTGAAATCTGATTCATCCTGTAGTAATTTGAAAATTGAAATTGTAAGTCTGAACTTCTTGTAAATTGAGAGAAACATAGTAAAATGACATAATTTTACTTGTAAACTGATTGAATCATGCTAAAATCATGTAAACTTATCAACTCATGGAATTTTATGTCAAAATACTAAAATTCATCTTATAATAACAATAAACTAAAAACACGAGTAAATGTAATTCTTGTGCTAACTGATCTTTAATCACATGATAAGGTCATAATTTTGAAAACAAGAAAATTGGGCATGAACCGTAGCCATGAAATCTGTAAAACTCATGTAAAACTCAACTTTTGGGCACACGTATGAAAGGTTATCCTTGTTCAAATCCCACACACCTGAACTTGATGAAATTTCTTGCGTGGAACTTGAATTTTTTCCATGGAAGCTTGGATTGAAGGAACCCTTATTTGAGGTTTTTGTGAATTTGAGATGATAGGAATCGTGTGTTTGACTTGTAAGGGTGGGGAAACAAACTTAATATTTGTTATGGGATTAATTAGGAGGTAAAAGATCAAAAATCCCTCAAAATTTGAGAACAAACTAAAATTTGGCATTTCTGTGCCCTTGGGCATAGAACGCCCTTATCGTACCACAACTAGCATGTGGCATATCCTTATGAAGGTGACCAGCTAGCATGGCACACCCTTATCCTTCCAGGCCACTTGTTTTCATGACAGGATGTGCCTTCCTCCTTGTCATATTCTTAATGTTAAAACTCACTATTTTATGGTTCTAAAATATCCAAAACACGTTCCAAAAATTCCAAAAAACTTCCTAATGGTTCGTTAACATCCCTTATTATTAATCAACTCAGAAATCACATTGAAACATGAAGGAACTATAAAAATAAAATCATTGGGATTTTTGGGGTCTAACATTATATCCCCTTTGGAACTATCATCCTCGAATGGAGGTTGGGATGCCAAAAGATTTATCTTATAGACTTTCTGAGCCGGTGTTTGAGGCTTATCTTACTGTACAATTGATCTACTCATCTCAAATATGAACATTCAACTGAAATGACTTATCATAGATGGACTTCATAAGATAAAACATATATGATGATAGATGTTAGTGAGTAGAATAGATTAGAAGGGATTTCTTACCTCATGGTAACACTGTCCTAGGATTAAATAGGTGGGGATATTTACTCATCATCTTTGCTTCTACTTCCCATATCTCTCCTTCTACAAATTGATTTCTCCATAGAACTTTCTCTAAAGCTACTATCTTATTTCTTAATCTCCAAACTTATCGGTCAAGGATCTCAACTGGAATCTTCTTAAAGGTCAAACTATATTTCACTCCAATACACTCTATGCACACTACTAGGACTGGTTCCTAATGTACTTTCTTAGCATAGACACATAGAACACAGGATGAACAACAGTTATTTGTAACGAAAGATCTAGCTTATAAGCGACATCTACAACACACTTTACGTTCTTATAAGCACCAACATACCTGGGACTGAGATTTCACCTTTTTCTAAACCTCGTCACCCCTTTATGGGTAACAACTTAAGAAATATCCAATCACCAACTGCGAATTTTATATCTCTTTTCCTTACATCTACGTATAATTTCATTTGACTTTGAATGGTCTTCAACCTCTCACGAATCAACTGAACCTTCTCCATAGCTTTGAGAACAAAATTTTGTCCAACCGTAGCTGATTTACCAACTTTAAACCAACCTATAGGTGATCTACACCTGCGCCAATATAATGTCTCAAATAAACTGATTTTAATATTTGCATAATACATGTTATTATTAGCAAACTCTATCAATAATAGATGATTATCACAGTTCCCCTTGAAGTCAATTACATAATCTCTCAACATGTCCTCTAGAGTCTGGATGGTTCGCTCAGCCTAACCATTAATCTATGGGTTGAAAAAGGTACTAAGCTTTAAATTTGTGCCAAGGCCTTTCTAAAATGACCTCCTAAACTACTAAGTAAATTAAGTACCTTGGTCTAAAATAATGGATAAGTGAATCTCATAGAGTATCACTAACTCATGAATGTATAACTTAGCATAATCTTCAGCAGTATTTTTGGTCTCAATTGACTTGGTCATTCAATCCACAATGACCTAAATCGAATCATGTTGACGTACAATGCGAGGGAGTCTTGTGATAAAATCTATTTTAATGACCTCCCACTTTTAAGTGGGGATGTTGATATCCTAAAGTATACCTCTTGGTCTTGATGCTCAACTTTCACTTGTTGATAATTGGGAAACTTAGCCAAAAATGCCGCTGTCTCTCTTCATACAACTCCACCAATAAACCTCCCGCAGATTGTGGTACATCTTGGTGGCACCCGAGTGAATTAAATACTTAGAATAATGAGCCTTTAATAATATCATTTCCCTTAACTTGTCAACATTGGGAACACATAGGCAACCCTGGTAGTGAAGAGCAACATCTCTTCCTTATGAGAAAACCATAACCTTTTGCTAATGAACCACATCTATTAACTGCCTTAGAATGGAATTATTTCGTTGTATCTCTTTTACTTCATCTACTAAAGGCAACCCAAAATATTTTTGAAGTAGTACACCACTATCATCCACATCCAGCAAATAATCTCCTAAACGAGGCAATCTATGCACCTCTTGACCAACTCTTTTTTATTCTTTTTATATTGGCTACACTACCCATAGATAGCCTAGTCAAAACATCTGCTACCATATTTTCCTTACTCGAATGGTAGAGCATATTCATATCATAATCCTTTAGAAATTTAATCAACCTTCTTTTATAAAGATTTAACTCCTTCTACGTGAACACGTATTGGAGGATCTAATGGTCAGTGAAATGTCAACATACATGCCATATAAATAATGTCTCCAAATTTTTAAGGCAAACATAATAACTGCTATATCCAAATCATGTGTTAGATAATTCCTATCATTATCTTTAAGTTGTCTGAAGGAATAATATATTACCTTTCTTTTCTTTATCCAAACACAACCTAGCCTAACTTCAGAGGCATTACAATACATAACAAATCCATCTAACCTATCAGGAAAAGCTATCTCTGGTGCTGAAGTTAACCTATCCTTTAATTCTTGAAAACATTTCTCACACTTGTTCGACTATTGGAACTTCACCTTATTTTGTGGATATTATTTGATGTTATAGCTATTGAGTAATACACTTAATAAATATCCTATAATAATTGGCTAAACCTAGAAAGATCCTAGTGTCAGATAGAGTAATGGTCCTAGGCCATAGCTTTACTGTATCAATTTTTTGAGGGTCTACATGCATACCTGCACCCAAAATAATATGCCCCAACATGTAATGATTCCTATCAAAATTTGCACTTACTAAACTTTACAAATAACTAGCGATCCTTAAGGGTCTACAACACTATTCTTAAATGGTCTGCATGCTCCTCCTTACTTTGAGAATAGACAGGAATGTCATCTATGAAGTCAATGACAAATATGTTCGAATACTGCTTAAATACCTTGTTCATTAAATCCATAAAGGATGTAGGAGAATTTTTAAGTCCAAAAGGCATAACCACAAACTCGAAGTGACCGTACTGAGTCCTGAAAATTGTCTTTGGAATGTCACATTCCTTGACCTTCAACTGATGATGCCCTAATCTAAGATCAATCTTTGATAGACAAAGTGCACCTTAAAGCTGGTCAAGTTAGTCATCAATTCTGGGGTTGGGTTATTTATTCTTGATAATAACCTTATTTAATTATTTGTAGTCTATACACATCCTAAGATTACTTTTTTTTAGCATATGAATAAGACTAGAGCACCCTACGGGGAAACACTATGTCTGACAAACCTCTTAATTGATAGGTGATAGATTTTAACCTTTACCTTATGAGTGTCAGGGTGTCACCTTGCTGTCCCTTGTCTATAAACTCAGAAAAACTCTCACCTTTTAAGTCTCGAGTTGATTAGACGAGGGTTGATAGCCTTGAATCATTATTGTAACCTCTTTTTCCCAATCTAAAACTCCCATGTGAGGATGTTCTCGAATATAGGTAATTACCAAGCTTCTGCAGTAGCTTTGGTTCAATTAATATAGAGAAATTTGTAATGCATGCAACTACAAAAGGATAGATAAATCTCCCACTTCCTTTATGTTGCTAATCTGGTAGGGTTCCCACAACCCTAGTTAAAGAATTTAGCTGATCATGTTCATGAAACAGTCCATGATAATTAGTGAAAAACACAAGTAATTAATTGTACAATGATGAAAGAGTAAGATCCAAAATCTCTAATTGAATACAAAACCAAAAATCTCAAGAACAAAATCTCAATGATCAAAGTTTGTTAAAAGTGTCAAAAGTTATGTAAAAGTGCATAACCTGATAAAGGAATAACCCTAAGGTATTTATAGTACCTCAAAATAATAAGTAAATCTTAATAAAATGGAATAGTAAAATTAAGTCGGTAATCATTATGACTCATAATGTCTCCTTACGAGTGGTATGCTACTAGTCGTAGGCATTCCAGTGAACTTTCATCTCTATGGATTCAAGCTTCTTTTATCATTATGATTCCTCACCACGAGTCGTAGTTAGTCTTTACAACTTGTGGTCTTCTCCCTTTATCACTTGAGCCTCACACTTCAAGAACTTGCATACTGGTCTCATTATGATTGCTCACTATGAGTCGTAATCTGTCCTTACTACTCATAGTTTTCTATGTCTTTAATTTAGTATCTCAGCTTTGCTTTCTATTGTCATTACGGTTGTACAACACGCCTTATAGTCACTCCTTACGATTTGTGGTCACCTTTTACTTGGCTCCTTCTCTAAGCTTGCAGACACTATTCTTCTTATGAGTTGGGCTACGAGTCGTATAGTGACATAATGATTTATAGACTGACAAGTACTTGACTTTTTTGAGACTTTTTATCCCTTTATCAACTCAAGCTACCTCTTATCTATTTTCCCTGTAATTATGCAACCTACACATCATATCCAACAAGATAACCTAAGTCTAAGCATTAATTCTCTATTTTAAGCGTCGAATGTCTCGTTAAATCCTGAAACATAAAGAGGTCCTTAAGCTACTCCTTCAAATGCTTGAGTTAAGCTAAAGCCATATGGTAGGAAATAATGGAGATGGGCTATGTATTTGGAAGAAGATCAATTTTGAACTATATTTCTCTATCGGGAAGTACCTCAGGTAGATCTTCTAGGAGATTTTTAGGAAACTCATTGACTACTCAGACTGATTGGATGGTTGGGATCCCAAACTCAATATCTTTACCTTAAACCAAGAAATAGATACACCCTTTGCAATTGACTTCCTGGCCTTAGGGTAGGAGATATAAACATGATTAGGAGTTACTCAACTATCGTCCCACTCAAGGGCTGACTCATCTAGAAAATGAAACTTCACCACTCAAGTTAGATGATCAACTAAAGCATAGTATGAATGGAGCCAATCCATACCAAAGATGATATAAAAATCCATCATCTTTCTCGATCTATTAAATCTACTAAGGTAACCCTATGGAGGAATGTAATAGACCACTTTTTGTAACCCATTTATTAACAACTGACTCACCAATAGGAGTTAAAACTAAAAAAGTTTCAAAAAGATTCTTTAGACTTATACAAAAGTTCATAGCGACAAGTATGTTTACAAAAAATATGTTGACCCCGAATCTAATAACATATAAGCATCAAGATAAAAAACACAAAGCGTACTAGTGACTATATATGGGGAGATCTCCTAATTCTAGTGATAAGGTATAACATAAAACCAGTTCTAATGCTGGCCGCCACCGATACTGGATGATGTATCCTTCTGTGGAGCTAAGCTGCTTGACTAAGCTGCTAAAGTGGTGAACTGAGCCTGAGGGTGAACATCTCTATTTCCCTATTTAGAAAAAGGGAATTTCTTGATCCTAAGGTCCATCTTACCACAATTATAACAACCATATCTACCTATTATGCACTCACCCAAATGATTCCTACAATACTTTTGGTACGCTGGGTTGGTCCTTACTCCAGAAATCCTATCTTAAGATCTAGTAGTCGATTCCCTATTCCACTGATCCTGATTAGATGTAATGACACACAATATTATTTCCTTAATTTGCATGTATTTATAGCCTCTCCAAAGTGTCTTCAATTCATTTTTGACTTACCAGAGCTATTAGTTCGGTGATTGGATAGTTTACTTATATTTTAGGCTTATTTTCCTATTTTAGAGTTTCACTATTTCAGATTTAATCTTAGACCAAAACCCTATTAGATGACCTCGAATGATAATTCCAATAGTGCTATCAACTTTGAAATATTGATTTTAGGCTATGTGGACTCTTGATTCGAGTCCTAAAGCACTCGAGAAAATTATGACCTATTAGTTGAAAAGTTAAGAAATTAAAAACTGGGTGTGGTACCGAATTTTTGTCGAAACAACTTTGAATGAAAATTTTGACTGCACCATTGAGGTCGAAACATTTAATTTGGTATTATTACGTAGCTTATTTGCATATACATGATTTCGAATGAATCCTAAGGAGTTAGTAGAGACTTGGAAAATTTCAATTCTCAGCTGTGATCTGGTGCACTCACGATCACGGGCCTTGGATTGCGATTGCGATCTGGCAGCACCAGTAAGTGTCACGATCACAATACTTTAACTCACAAATGTAACTCGCTTGACAGTGGCTAAAACCACGATCACAGAGATAAATATCGCGATTGTGACTTTTGAGTCTTAGGCCCTGTATCATGATAATTATTATCGAGTCACGATAGCAAATATCGAGCACCTAGTATAGGTATAAATACCCTTTTATTAGCCCTTTTTTTGACCATTTTCTCATCCATTTCCGAGAGAACAAAACCCTAAAAGTTGAGAGAGCTTGTAAATGATTTGGGGTGCTTAGTTAATGATTATTTTGTTGTTTCCTTTTGAATTCATGGTAAGATTCCTTCAGTTTCTTGATAATTTCTTAGAAAATAGGACATTGAATTCTTAAACTTTAAGGGTTGATTTGAGACCCGATTTGTGCTCAACTTTTGAGCACAACTTCCTTATTCTTTGAGAGACCTCATGATGGGTTTAATTTCGGATTCTATTTATGTACCCAGCAGGCTCGTTCTTGACCCAAAATTTGACCTGATCTATTATATAGAAATATAGGTCTTATTTGACTCCTAATGACACGTAGATTAAGATTTGATAGCGTGGCGACATTTTGAGATCAAGGAGTGAAGTTGAACATTTTGTGGATGATCCAAGGATTTGTGGTTTAGTTTCAAGGTAGGCTTCTATCTATTTTTTTTCACAATATGATGTATTCTATATATTACATGTGAATGTGAATGCTAATATTGATTATGGTAAAACACCGTGACTTAGTCTTGATTATTGAGGTTTGGTACTAGAAGGGTATTTTACCCTTAATCTGAAATACTTATTATAGCTCTACAATCCTATTACCCTAGGTTGTTAGAAAATTCGTTATAGATAAGACTAATGAATCCTTAGAAATGCTTATGTATCACTTGGTGGATTGTAATAGTTTTCCCCAGATTATGATGTTATGAGTATGCCAGATATAAACTTGGGCCTAAGGCCATGATTATGATGTTATAACTATTTTTGAATATATTTTTGGGTCGGAGGCCATGCTCAAGATATTGATTAGTTTGTTTTCAGAAAGTATTCCATACTTATAGAGAAGTTAGTTGTAGTTTACTGACAAATTGATGTATATGATTTCATTGTTTTAATACTGGTGATGGCATGCTTAGATTTGGTACATTCATGATCACTAAATATGATAAACGGTATGATTCAAACTAAAATATTATTTTACTATGATTTTTCCTAAAAGGGGATTAAAGACCACTTTTTACCTTAAAAATAAATTTATTAATAACGGGAATTGTACCATCTAAATGGATGACTTATGTGTGATAAAATTGAAAATTATGTTTTAAAGATTTGATTGAGACATATTCTGGTCCTTGATTTTGATACTAATATTTACTCCAGCCATGAGAGATTCTGCCCCTTTCGACACTTTTATAATGATTTAGTCTTGAAGTTTACACCGAGTAATGGATTTATGGATTTACACTCTTTTATCCACGACTTTTGTCTATGCACCTATTATAATCTATATACATATCTCTTCAGTGTGTAATATAGGAGGATAATGGTATTGATGATATAAATTCTGGGTGAAACTCGATGATGAATGATGGTTGATGATATTGAGGATATAGATTTTATTTATCGGTTCAAGTTCGGATATTGATTATATATTTATCGACTTGAGTCTAGAGGATTATTATGGTATTGATTATATATTTACCAGGTCCAACTATTGATTCAATATTTACCAATTTGGGTCTGAATATTAAATATACTTACCAGTTCGAGTCCGTGTAACACCCCAATTTTCTCAATCAGAATGCTACACGGTGCTCATGACCCCGAGGGACCCCAAGCTAATCCATGACTAATATCTGTACCTATACACTATATATATAACGTAATAATGCAAAAAAACATGAACATGTAGGCCATAAAGTTCAACTAAATAAAGATATGTCAAGATACAATATCCATATGAGTGAAAGATACCCGAAACAACTGAAAACAGAATCAAATCTTAACTAAATCTGAATACTGAATCTAAAAGCCTCTAAGTACTGTCTGAATAAGGAGTTGAAGGAATATGTCTCCAACTAACTCCATCTAGCAAAACTGAGCTGAAATAATTAATGAAATAAAATAATATCTCCCTCGAATGGATGAAGACTCACTGCAACTCTACGACTGGATGCTACTACTGATCTGGAACTCGTGTTTCTGAACCTGTGGTGTAACATGAAAGAAAGCACCATAGCACAAATGAGTCAGTACAACTGGAGTACTGAGTATACGAGTGAGGCAGGCTAATGTAAAAGGGTTTACATGTATAAATAATGCTAACTGACTGATTGATATAAATGTGAGAGTGTAAACATACATACATAGTAACTAAGATCGTGAGTACGTGATACCTAGATCTGTATGCTAATACATGGTTTACTGATAACTGACACTGCTAAAACTGTAGTTCTGATAACAAGGGAAACTGTATCTGACAGTCGTAAATCTTATGGTACTATCTGAGTTCCGCACTATAACTCATTTTCACTGTATCTGACAGTCCTGGTATACTGATATCTGATGAACTATCTAAGTTCTTGTATTGAGACTGAGTCTAAAACTATGGGAGGTAGTAGTTTAACCGACATGCCCCATATATTCCATTATGGCTAAGATAGGGTCCAATCTCTGCCCTGACTGGAAGGGTGGCAATACCGCGCCACTGGTAAGGACAACATGTGAGAAACCCTCATATAATAGGTAATTCAAGTGATAACGGTGGGAACCTCATATAACAGGTTAAGTCACCTCATCTACCCTCATATAACAGGCTATGATGTATCAACCAATGCTGGCTACATAGTTCTGGAATGTAAGGATGACTGCTAAGAATCACACCCTCATATACAGGTGAGTTCCCATCCTTGGTTTTACTTGGTCCTAACTCCTACTCCCATCTGAAGAGACTGAACATGATTTAACTGACTGTACGTAAGTGGAGCTTACTAAATTCTGTTGACTGATGGAGTAGTACTATTATCTGAGAGTTAATTGAGATCATGAGATTTCTGAGGATTCTTGAGTCACATGACTGACTGAATTCTATAGATTATAGCTTGACTGAGATTATCGTGACAACGTGACATGGCTCTAGGCACACAACTATGTTATTTGGGTATGAATACCCCCAGGACTCGATAGAAGGAAACTGACACACATGACATGACTTGTTCACAAGATTTGAGTCCACAATTCATAATATCATAAGTAGGGGATATCATATCTCATATAGTTATTACGCATCTTAAACACTGTAGGGATTGCATGGATATATTTCGTGTACATATTGTATATCTCCATTATCTTGCATGCTTCATACCACCACAATAGAAACACATGAAAAGCATGGAATTCATATTGAAGTATATAGCTAACATAAACTTGTCATTTAGACATCATAGAACCATACAAACATTAATTTCTAGCATCCTAAGCATTTTATCAAACAACTTACATGCATTCTTTAAGGCATAGGCAGGTTTCATACTTGCACCATATTAAACCACCTAAAGTTCATGGTTTTCAATTAACAAACATATATATTCCATGAGAACACCTTTAGACATCACATTGAAACTTAAACAACAATCATCAACATGTACATACTCATATCACCACAAAAAGTTTACAAAATAATATTTAAAACATGGTTCTTGAGCTCAGTAAATGTATTGGATCCATAGATGAACACTACGCATACCTTAGTGATTGAATCTTGAAAGAGATCTAATGTTTCTGAAGGTTCTTGAAGAATTCCTTAGGCTTGCTCTTGAGGAGATGATCTTGAGAGAAAACCCTACTCTTGTGGTTGAGAGGGTAAGAAAGGGTTTTTAGGATGCTTAACTGAAGAAAAATAAGGGAAAAATTATGCCTCTTTAGGGTTATAAGTCGTGGAAGGTGAAGGAAATGACTAAAATACCCTTATGAAATAATTTCCCAGTTGTTGAAAATCATAGATGACGACATTTGTGAAAAGGCATCAAAAATATGGTAAGGTGTCAAAAATGTCGTCACACAGGAGCTGGAATTATGGTTTCTGCCTAAGTCTGACGACCTTCGTGGTAGGGCATCACAAATGTGGTAAGCTACCACAAATTTCGTCACTTAGAAGCTGGTTTTTGCCTAAGGCTGACAAACTTTGTGGAAGGGCATCACAAATGTGGTAAGCCACCATGAATGTCGTCACTTAGGAGCTAGTTTCTGCCTAAAGCTGACGACCTTCATGGTAGGGTGTCACAAATGTTGTAAGCTACCACGAATGTCGTCACACATGAGCTGGATTCTGGCTAAGGCTGATGACCTTCGTGATAGGGCATCACAAATGTGAAAAGCTACCACAAATGTCATTACTTAGGAGCTGGTTTCTGTCTAAGGCTTATGACCTTCCTAGTAGGGCGTCCCAAATGTGGTAAGCTACCACGAATGTCGTCACACTGTTTCCCGCCTGACATGTTGGAGTAAAATAGGAATAACTCTTTGCTCCGATATTGGATTTAAGCAAAATTGGTATCGTTGGAAAGATAATTCAATTATCTATCTGTTGATAGGTCATGATCTCAAAAATTCCAAGGATAATGATAGATATGATCGTTTTAAGTTGACTATACAAATATCCTTCTCAAGAATTCAATCGGTAAGGAATGTTTTGATTCGTCTGATAGCTGGGAGTTTTTTGAAACCTTAATATACATATAACTTTCTCATAAAACTATAAAATAACCATGATGTACTACACATAAGCTTGGTACATGGCTCTAATATTGGTTTGAATTTTTCGGGGTATTACAATAGCTCCCCTTTGGGAATATTCATCCTCGAATGATGACTGCTTCAGAGGGGAGAAAAGATAAAACAACGCATACACTGCTCATGCTCAACTGGCACATGATTTTAGGACTGAATTGAATTCTAAACTAAATATAGCCCAATTAAACATGCATATTTGATGCTTGACTGATAAGCTGAACTCATGAATGCATGATAAGCTATGCACTGATTCTTGATACCAATTTTTACTGGAATTTTTAACATGTAACTGAAAAAGGTTAAGGAAAATGGTTACTCAAGCTAATTCTGAATTAGCAAAACATATGAGGTTACTTGGTTCGCATGTCAACTTCTGTTTCCCAAGTAGCTCCTTCCATGGACTGATTCCGCCAAAGAACCTTTACTAGAGGGACTTCTTTTTTCCTCAGCCTACGAGGTTGGTAGTCGAGGATTTCGACTGGAATCTCTTTGTAAGAGAGGATATTATGAATGTCAACGCTCTAAATAGGGACTACAACTGCTGGGTCACCTATGCACTTCTTGAGCAAAGGGACATAGAAGACAGGATGGACTGAGGCTAGATGTAAAGACAATTCAAGCTCATAGGCTACCTCGCCAAAGCGACTGAGAATCCTGAAGGGACCGACATATCGGGGAATGAGCTTTCCCTTCATGCCGAATCTTTTCACTCACTTCATGGGAGAGATCTTGAGATAGACATAGTCATCGACCTCGAATTTGAGATCCTTTCTACGAACATCTGCATAAGACCTCTATCGGCTCTGAGCAGCCCGGAATCTTTCTCTGATCAACTAAACTTTCTCTAAGACATCGAATACTAAGTCAGGACCTATAACTACGGTCTCACTAACTTCGAACCAACCGATCGGAGACCTACATCTCCTACCATAGAGAGCTTTGAATGGAGCCATCTGAATATTGGAGTGATAGCTGTTGTTGTATGTGAACTCAGTCAAAGGAAAGTGGTCATCCCAGATTCCCTTGAAATCAATTTGACACGCCTTTAGCATATCTTCTAGAGTCTGAATAGTTCTTTCTGGTTGACCATCTGTCTGAGGATGAAATTCTGTACTGAGATGAACTTGGGTACCAAGACCCTTTTGGAATGCTTTCCAAAAGTGAGAGGTGAACTGGGTACCTCTGTCTGAGATGATAAATAGTGGAACACTGTGTAATCTGACCAACTCTCTGATATAGAGTTTGGCATAATCCTCGGCTGAGTAAGAGTTATGAACTGGAAGGAAATGAGCTGACTTGGTCATTCTGTCTACAATGACCCAAACTGAATCATGCTGATGACTGTTCTAGGTAAACCCGTCATGAAGTCCATGTTCACTTCTTCCCACTTCTAAGTAGGAATAGTGAATTCCTACATAGAACCACTAGGTTTTTGATGCTCTATCTTAACCTGCTGACATGTAGAGCACTTAGCCACAAACGCTGCAATGTCCCTTTTCATCCCACTCCGCCAATAAATCTCCCACAATTTGCAGTATATCTTAGTATCCCTTGGATGAATAGAGTATCGCGCACCATGCACTTTTGTAAGAATACGTTGCCTCAAGTCATCTACACCGGGAACACATCGATGAACCTGACATCGAAGAACACCATCTCCTCCTTGGAAAAAAACCTCTACTTCCTAACTCTGAACTGACTCTTTTAGCTTGACAAGTCTAGGATCCCTGTCTTGTTTCTCTTTCACCTCAGAAACTAGAGATGACTCTGAATCACTCTGAACACATACACCACCCTCTGAAGAGTCGACTAAGAGAACGCCTAGTTTGGAAAGCTGATGAATCTCTTGAGCTAATTTCTTTTTACTATCCTCAACATGGCAAACGCTACCTATGGACAGTCTACTGAGTGCATCGGCCACTACATTGGCCTTGCCAGGATGATAAAGGACACTCTTGTCATAATCCTTTAAGAGCTCTAACCACCTTCTTAGATAAAGATTGAGATCTTTTTGGGAAAAGACATACTGAAGGCTCTTATGATCTGTGAAGATGTCTACATGAACACCGTATAGATAATGCCCCGAAATCTTTAAGGCAAAGAGAACTGCTGCTAACTCAAGGTCATGAGTAGAATAATTCTTCTCATGGGGCTTTAATTGTTTGGAGGCGTAGGCTATGACTCTGCCATGCTGCATGAGGAAATAACCTAAACCTACTCTGGATGCATCACAATATACTACAAATCCATCGGAACCATCGGGAAGTTCTAAAACTGGAGCTGAGGTGAGTCGAGTCTTCAACTCCTGAAAACTCTTCTCACAAGGTTCTTACCACTGAAACTTGACCTTCTTCTGAGTTAATATAGATATAGGAGATGCAATAGAAGAAAATCCCTTGACAAACCATCGGTAATAGGTAGCCAAACCCAAGAAACTCCTGATATCTAATGGAGACACAAGGCGAGGCCAGTTTCTTACCGCTTTGGTTTTCTGAGAATCTACTCTAATGCCATCACTGGAAACAATGTGGCCAAGGAATGCTGCTGATCTTAGCCAAAATTCGCACCTACTGAACTTGGTGAACAACTAGTGATCCCTGAGAGTCTGAAGAACAATTATGAGATGGTCTGAATAATCAAGCTTTGTGCGAGAATAGACTAGAATATCATCTATGAAGACTAGACGAATATGTCCAAGTACTACTTGAACACCCGATTCATCAAGTTCATGAAAGCAGCAGGGGCATTGGTACGACCAATGGACATGACTAGAAATTCAAAGTGACCATACCGAGTACGAAAAACTATCTTCAAAATGTCATATTCTCTAACTCTGAGCTGATGATAGCCTGATCTGAGGTCTATCTTAGAGAAACAACTGGCTCCCTAAAGTTGGTCAAAAAAGTCATCTATCCTAGGAAATGAATACGTATTCTTGACCATAAATTTGTTAAGCTGATAGTAATCAATACACATTCTGAGAGACCTGTCTTTCTTGCGCACGAATAAGACTGGCGCACCCCATGGGGATACACTGGGCTTGATGAATCCCTTATCTAAGAGATCCTTCAACTGATCTTTTAGTTCCTTGAGTTCTACTGGTGCCATTCTGTATGGCAGAATAGAAATAGACTGAGTATCTGGAAGAAGGTCTATGCCGAAGTCTATTTCCCTTTCGGGAGGAATGCTTGGAAGATCTTCAGGAAAGACATCTGAATATTCATTAACCACTAGGACTGATTCGAGACTGGGAAATTTGGAACTGGAATACTTAACATGCACGAGATGATTCACACACCCCTTAGAAATCATTTTCCTTACCCAAAGGTAGGAAACAAGCTGACCCCTGAAAGATGAAGTACTACCCTTCCACTCTAGGACGAGCTCATTCGGGAACTGAAATTGAACTATCCTATTTCTGCAGTCGACTATGGCATAACAGGAATGGAGCCAATCCATGCTGAGAATGACATCAAAATCAGTCATCTCTAACTCGACTAAATCTGCTAACATAGATTTTTGAAATATCATAATCGGGCAGTTCCTGTATAACCACCGAGCTATGATGGTTTTACCCACTGGGGTAGAGACTGAAAAGGGCTCTGCTAAAATTTTAGGACTGATTCCAAAATTGCCTACTATATATGGAGTGACGAAAGACAAGGATGCACCAGGGTCTAGTAAAGCATAAACATGAATATGGAAAATATATAATGTACCAGTAACGACATCAGGAGAATTTTCGTGATCCTCTCAGGTCTGAAGAGCATAGAGTCTATTTAGGCGTTGCCCACTAGTAGTACTGGAAGTGGCACCCTGCTGGTTTGGGCGATCGAACTGAGTTGTGGAATGATTCTGCTGACCTTGAGGACCTGGCTTAGGACAGTCCCTAACTCTGTGGCCTGGCTTGCCACAACCAAAAAAATGCCTTGACCTGTTTTACACACACCCTGATGGTGCTTACCGCAGGTCTGACACTGAGGATAAATACAGGCAATGCTCTAAGATTTAGAGCCTTGTGATCTGTCTCTGTTGTGGTCCTTGAACTTTGGCACTGGGGCACTAGCGGAGGAAGGGGTTGGAACTACTAACTTAGGATGAAACTACAAACGATTTCCTCCCTCTGATTTGGGCTGAGCAAAACTGAAACTGCCTGCTCTTGCTCTCTTGTTCTTCCTTTCCCTATCTTAACCTTCTGCTCCTCTATCTGTTGAGCATGGGTCATGAGCCTGGCTAAAGTCATATCACTGTTCAGCATTGCAGACCTACACTCATTTACCATGCTATTATTTGACCCTGACACGAACTTTCTCATCTTATCCCTATTGTCTGCAACCACATGAGGGGCATATCTGGCTAGCTGAGTAAATCTAAGAGAATACCATCTAACTATCATATTTCCCTGCCTAAGATTGATGAACTCAAGAACTTTGGCCTCTCTCAGCTCTTGGGGAAAGAATCCGTCTAAGAAAGCTGTGATAAATTCTTCCCACTCAACGGGACCTGCATCCTCTAACCTTTCTGCTAAGTACTACTTTTACCAAGTGTGAGCGACATCCTACAATTGATATGTATCTAACTCGACACACTGAGAAGAAGTGACTCCCATGATATCAATGACCTTCTGGACTTGGTCAACGAATTCCTGAGGATCCTCGTCTGGCTTAGACCCAAAGAAGGACGGAGGGTTTATTCGAGTAAAGTCCCAAATCCTTGATGCTGTTGAATTGGCCACTGGGTTAGTCGAAATGACTGTTGGTCATTGATTCTGGGTAGCTACAGACCGAGGAAGAGCGGTAAATACGGTCCTGAACTCTGCATGAGAAATATGTTCGCCCAAAGGATCTTCGGGCTGAGGAGCTGGCTGATTTATTCTCTTTGGAGGCTTGTTTCTGAAATAAGAGAAGAGCGGATTAGACTGAGAGACTAACTTGAAATTATGCTTACTAGTACGACATGAATACTGAAGAAAGGGAACTATTCCTAAAATTCTCATAGCATCCTGTACATAAATGTGGCGCGCAATACACCCATGTACAAGAATCTACTAGATGCGGCTTTTAACTTTCTAGGACTCTACTGAAACTTAGGCTCTGATACCAAGTTTATAATACCCCAATTTTCCGAATAGGAATGCTACACGGTGCTCATGACCTCGAGGGACCATAATCTAACCTATGACTAATATTTATACCTGTACACTGCATATACAATATAATAATGCAGAAAAACATAAACATGTAGGCCATAAGGTTCAACTAAATAAAGATCTGTCAAGACACAATATCCATATGGGTGGAAGATACCCAAAACAACTTAAAACTGAATCAAATCTAAACTAAATCTAAATACTGAATCTGAAAGCCTCTAAGTACTATCTGAATAAGGAGTTGAAGGAACATGTCTCCAACAAAATCCATCTAGCAAAGCTGAGCTAAAATAATAAATGAAATAAAATAATATCACCCTCGCATGGATGAGGACTCACTGCAACTCTGCGGCTGGATGCTACTGCGAATCTGGATCTCATGTCTCTGAACCTATGGTATAATATGAAAGAAAGCACCATAGCACAAATACGTCAGTACAACTGGAGTATTGAGTATACGAGTGAGGCAGGTTAATGCAAAAGGGTTTACATGCATGAACAATGCTAACTAACTGATTGATATGAATGTGAGAATGTAAACATACATACATAGTAACTAAGATCGTGAGTACATGATAGCTAGATCTGTACGCTAATATATGGTTTACTGATAACTGACATGGCTAAAATTATAGTTCTGATAACATGGGCTACTGTATCTGACAGTCTTAAATCTGATGGGACTATCTGAGTTCCGTACTATAACTGAATTTGACTGTATCTGACAGTCCTGGTATACTGATATCTAAAGAACTATCTGAGTTCTTTTACTGAGGCTGAGTCTGAAATTATGGGAGGTAGTCGTTTAACTGACATGCCCCATATATGCCAATATTGCTAAGATAGGGTCCAATCTCTGCCCTGACTGGAAGGGTATCAATACCATGCCACTGGTAAGGAAAATATGTGAGAAACCCTTATATAATAGGTAACTCTAGTGAGAACGGTGTGAACCCTCATATAATAGGTTAAGCCACCTCATCTACCCTCATATAAATGGCTATGATGTATCAACCTATGCTGGCTACATAGTTCTGGAATGCAAGGATAACTGCTAAGAATCACATCCTCATATACAGGTGAGTTCCCATCCTTGGTTTCACTTGGTGCTTACTCCTACTCCCATCTGAAGAGACTGAACATGATTTAACTGACTGTACATAAGTGGAACTTACTGAATTCCGTTGAATGATGGAGTAGTACTATTATCTGAGAGTTAACTGAGATCATTAGATTTCTGAGGTTTCCTGAGTCACATGACTGACTGAGTTCTATAGATTATAGCTTGACTGAGATTATCGGGACAACATGACATAGCTCTAGGCACCCAGCTGTGTTTTTCGGCTATGAATACCCCAAGGACTCGATAGAAGGAAACTGACCCATATGACATGACTTGATCACAAGGTTTAAGTCTACAATTCATGATATCATAAGTAGGAGATATCATATTTTATGCAGTTATTCAACATCTTAAACATTGTAGGGAATGCATAGATATATTTTGTGTACATATTGTATATCTCCATTATCTTGCATGCTTCATACCACCACAATAGCAACACATGAAAAGCATGGTATTCATATTGAAGTATATAGCTAACATGAACTTGTCATTTAGACATCATAGAACCATACAAACATGAATTTCTAGCACCCTAAGAGTTTTATCAAACACCTTACATGTATTCTTTAAGGCATAGGTGGGTTTCATACTTGCACCATATTAAACCACCTAAAGTTCATGGTTTTCAATTAACAAACATATATATTCCATGAGAACACCTTTACACATCACATTAAAACTTAAACAACAATCGTCAACATGTACATACTCATATCACCACAAAAAGTTTACAAAATAATATTTAAAACATGGTTCTTGAGCTCAATGAATGTATTGGATCCATAGATGAACAGTACACATACCTTAGTAGTTGAATCCTGAAAGAGATCTAATATTTCTGAAGGTTCTTGAAGAATTCCTTAGGCTTGCTCTTGAGGAGATGATCTTGAGAGAAAACCCTAATCTAGTGGTTGAAAGTGTAGGAGAGGTTTTTTAAGATGCTTAACTGAAGAAAAATAAGGGAAAAATTATGCCTCTTTAGGGTTATAAGTCGTGGAAGGTGAAGAAAATGACCAAAGTACCCTTATAAAATAAATTCCCAGTTGCTGAAAATCATAGCTGACGACATTTATGACAAGGCATCAAAAATATGGTAAGCCATCAAAAATGTCGTCACACAAGAGCTGGAATTGATGGTTTCTGCCTAAGTCTGACGACCTTCGTGGAGGGCATCACAAATGTGGTAAGCTACCATGAATGTCGTCACTTAGGAGTTTGTTTCTGCCTAAGGCTGATGACCTTTGTGGTAGGGAATCATAAATATGGTAAGCCACCACAAATTTCATCACTTAGGAGTTGGTTTCTGCCTAAGGCTGACGGCCATCGTGGTAGGTCGTTACAAATGTGTTAAGCTACCATGAATGTCGTCACACAGAAGCTAGATTCTGCCTAAGGCTGACGCCCTTCATGATAGGGCATCACAAATATGGTAAGCTACCACGAATGTTGTCACTTAGGAGCTGGTTTTTGCCTAAGGATGACGAACTTTGTGGTAGGGCGTCACAAATGTGGTAAGCTACCACGAATGTCATCACACTATTTCCAGCCTGACATGCTTGAGTAAAATAGGAATAACTTTTTATTCCGATATCGGATTTAGGAAAGATTGGTTTTATTGGAAAGATAATTCAATTATCAATCTTTTGATAGGTCATGAGCTCAAAAATTCCAAGTATAATGATAGATATGCCTGTTTGAATTTGACTATACCAAATCCTTATCAAGAATTCAATAGGTACAGAATGTTTTGATTCGTCTGATAGTTGGGAGTTTTTTGAAGCCTTAATTTACATCTAACTTACTCATAAACTATAAAAGAACCATGATGTACTATGCATGACCTTGGTACATGGCTCTAATAGTGGTTTGGTTTTTTAGGGTGTTACAATATCTCCCACTTGGGAACATTCGTCCTCGAATGATGACTGCTTGAGAGTTGAGAAAAGATAAATCAATGCATACAATAGTCATGATCAACTGGCATATGATTTTAGGACTGAATTGACTTCTAAACTGAATATAGCCCAACTGAACATGCATATCTGATGCATGATTGGTAAACTAAACTCATGAATGCATGATAAGCTATGCACTGATACTTGATACCAATTTTATACTGGAATTTTTAACATGTAACTGAATAAGCTTAACGAAAATGGTTACCTCAAGCTAAGTCTAAATTAGTGGAGAAAATATGAGGGTACTTGGTTCGCATGTCTGCTTCTGCTTCCCAAGTAGCTCCTTCCATGGACTGATTCCGCCAAAGAACCTTGACTAGAGGGACTTCTTTGTTCCTCAGCCTACGAGTCTGATAGTCAAGGATTTCAACTGGAATCTCTTCATAAGAGAGGCTATTCTAAATGTCAATGCTCTGAATAGGGACTACAACTGCTGGGTCACCTACGCACTTCTTGGGCAAAGAGACATGGAAGACTGGATGGACTGAGGCTAGATCTAAAGACAATTCGAGCTCATAGGCTACCTTGCCAAAGCGACTGAGAATCCTGAAGGGATCGACATATCAAGGACTAAGCTTTCCCTTCTTGCCAAATATTTTCACTCCTTTCATGGGATAGATCTTAAGATAGACATAGTCATCGACCTCGAATTTGAGATCCTTTCTACGAACATCCGCATAAGACTTCTGTTGGATCTGAGTAGTCCGGAGTCATTCTCTGATCAACTAAACTTTCTCTAAGATATCAAATACTAAGTTAGGCCCTATAACTGCGGTCTCACTAACATTGAACCAACCGATCAGATACCTACATCTCCTACCAGAGAGAGCTTCAAATGGAGCCATCTGAATACTGGAGTGATAGCTTTTGTTGTATGTGAACTCAGTCAAAGGCATGTGGTCATCCCAGCTTCCCTTGAAATTGATTTCACACGCCCGTAGAAGATCTTCTAGAGTCTGAATGGTACTTTCTACTTAACCATCTATCTGAGAATGAAATGCTGTACTGAGATGAACTTGGGTACCAAGACCCTTTTGGAACGCTTTCCAGAAGTAAGAGGTGAACTGGGTACCTATTTCTGAGATGATAGATAGTAGAACACCGTGTAATTTGACCAACTCCCTGATATAGAGTTTGGCATAATCCTCGGTTGAGTAAGAGGTATGAACAGGAAGGAAATGAGCTAACTTGGTCATTCTATCTATAACGACCAAAACTGAATCATGTTGATGACGTGTTCTAGGAAAACCCGTCATAAAGTCCATGTTCACTTTTTCCTACTTCTAAGTAGGAATAGTGAACTCCTATATGGAATCACTAAGTTTCTGATGCTCTATCTTAACCTGCTGACATGTAGAGCACTTAGCCATAAACTCTGCAACGTTCCTCTTCATCCCACTCCACCTATAGATCTCCCACAAGTTGCAGTACATTTTAGTGGCCCATGGATGAATAGAGTATCATGCAACATTCACTTCTTCAAGAATTCGCTGCCTCAAGTCATATACACCGGGAACACACAGACGAACCTGACAATGAAGAACACCATTTCCCCCTTGGGAAAAAACCTCTACTTTCTGACTCTGAATTGACTCTTTTAGCTTGACAAGGCTAGGATCCCTGTCTTGATTCTCTTTCACCTCGGAAACTAGAGATGACTCTGAACTACTCTAAACACATACACCACCCTATGAAGAGTTGACTAAGCGAACGCCTAGTCTGGCAAGCTGATAAATCTCCTGAGCTAATTTCTTCTTACTATCCACAACATGGGAAAGGCTACCCATGGACAGTCTACTGAGTGCGTCAGCCACTACATTAGCCTTGCAGGATGATAAAGGACACTCATGTCATAATCCTTCAAGAGCTCTAACCACCTTCTTTGATAAAGATTGAGATATTTCTGGGAAAATACATACTGAAGGCTCTTATAATCTGTGAAGACATCTACATGAACACCTTATAGATAATGCCTCCAAATCTTTAAGGCAAAGACAACTGCTGCTAACTCAAGGTCATGAGTAGGATAATTCTTCTCATGGGGATTTAACTGTCTGGAGGCGTAGGATATGACTCTACCATGCTGCATGAGGACACAACCTAAACCTACTCTGGATGCATCACAATATTTTATGAATCCATCGGAACCGTTGGGAAGTGCTAAAACTGGAGCTAAGGTGAGTCTAGTCTTCAACTCCTGAAAACTCTTCTCACAAGGTTCTGACCACTGAAACTTGACCTTATTCTGAGTCAATATGGACATAGGAGATGCAATAGAAGAAAATCCCTTGACTAACCATCGGTAATAGCCAGCGAAACCCAAGAAACTCCTGAAAGCTGATGGAGAGATAGGGTGAGGCCAGTTTCTTACCACTTTGGTTTTTTGAGGATCTACTATAATGCTATAACTGGAAATAATATGGCCAAGGAATGCTACTGATCTTAGCCAAAATTTGCACTTACTGAACTTGGCGAACAACTGGTGATCCCTGAGAGTCTGAAGAACAATTATGAGATGGTCTGAATGATCACGCTTTATGCAAGAATAGACCAGAATATCATCTATGAAGACTATGAAGAATATATCCAAGTACTGCTTGAACACTCGGTTCATCAAGTCCATGAAAGCTGTAGGGGCATTGGTAAGACCAACGGATATGACTAGAAATTCAAAGTAACCATACTGATTACGAAAAGCTGTCTTCAGAATGTCACATTCTCTAACTCTGAGCTGATGATAGTCTGATTTGAGTTCTATCTTTGAGAAATAACTGGCACCCTAAAGTTGGTCAAAAATTTTGTCTATCCTAGGCAACGAATACGTATTCTTGACCATGACTTTGTTGAGCTGATAGTAATCAATACACATTCTGAGAGAACTATCTTTTTTGCGCACGAATAAGACTAGCGCACCCCATGGGGATACACTAGGCTTGATGAATCCCTTATCTAAGAGATCCTTCAACTAATCTTTTAGTTCCTTAAGTTCTACTGGTGCCATTCTGTATGGCAGAATAGAAATAGACTGAGTATCTGGAAGAAGGTCTATGCCAAAGTCTATTTCCCTTTCGGGAGGAATGCCTGGAAGATCTTCAGGAAAGACATCTGAATATTCATTAACCACTAGGACTGATTCGAGACTGGGAGATTTGGAACTGGAATACTTAACATGCACAAGATGATTCACACACCCCTTAGAAATCATTTTCCTTACCCAAAGGTAGGAAATAAGTTGACCCCTGAAAGATGAAGTGCTACCCTTCCGCTCTAGGACGGGCTCATTCGGGAACTGAAACTGAACTATCCTGTTTCTGCAGTTGACTATGGCATAGCAGGAATAAAGCCAATCCATGCCAAGAATGACATCAAAATCAGTCATCTGTAACTCAACTAAATCTGCTGATATGGATTAGACTGAGAGACTGACTTGAAATTATACTTACTAGCATGACATGAATATTGAAGAAAGGGAACTGTTCCTAAAACATCTCACAGCCTCCTGTACATAAATATGGCGCGCAACAGACCCATGTACAAGACTCTACTAGATGTGGCTTTCAGACTTCCTAGGACTCTATTGAATCTTAGGTTCTGATACCAAGTTTGTAACGCCCTAATTTTCTAAATCAGAATGCTACACAATGCTCATGACCCTGAGGGACCACAATCTAACCCATGACTGATATTTGTACCTTTACACTGCATATACATTATAATAATGCAGAAAAACATTAACATGTAGGCCATAATGTTCAACTAAATAAAGAATATGTCAAAATATAATATCCATATGGGTGAAAGATACCCAAAATAGCTGAAAACTGAATCAAATTTGAACATAAGTCTGAATACTGAATCTGAAAGACTCTAAGTACTGTCTGAATAAGGAGTTAAAGGAACATGTCTCCAACTGAAATAATAAATGAAATAAAATAATATCGCCAGACTCACTGCAACTCTGCAGTTGGATGCTACTGCTGATCTGGAGCTCGTGTCTTTGAACCTATGATGTAACATGAAAGATAGCACCATAGAAAAAATACGTCAGTACAACTGGAGTACTGAGTATACGAGTGAGGTAGGCTAATGCAAAATGGTTTACATGCATGAGCAATGCTAACTGACTGACTGATATGAACGTGAGAGTATAAACATACATACATAGTAACTAAGTTCATGAGTACGTGATAGCTAGATCTATACTCTAATACATAGTTTACTGATAACTGACATGGCTGAAACTATAGTTCTGATAACATGGGCGACTGTATCTGACAGTCTTAAATCTGATGGAACTATCTGTGTTCTGCACTGTAACTAAATTTGACTGTATATAACAGTCCTGGTATACTGATATCTGAAGAACTATCTGAGTTGTTTTACTGATACTGAGTCTAAAACTGTGGGAGGTAGTTGTTTAACCAACATTCCCCATATGTGCCATTATGGCTAAGATAGGGTCCAATCTCTGCCCTGACTGGAAGGGTGTCAATACCAGTTGATGTCAATACTGAGTTCTTGGAAAAAGGCTTGAATTTTGCGTTTGAGAGATGAGTTTGATGGAAACCCTAATCTTGTGGTTGAGAGCATAAGAAAGGGTTTTTGATATGCTTAACTGAAGAAAATAATGGGAAAAATTATGCCTCTTTAGGGTTATAAGTCGTGGAAGGTGAAGGAAAAGATCAAAATACCCTTATGAAATAAATTCCCAGTTGCTGAAAATCTTTGCTGATGACATTTGTGACAAGGTGTCAAAAAATATGAAAAACCATCAAAAATATCGTCACGCATAAGCTAGAATTGATGGTTTCTACCTAAGCCTGACGACATTTATTACAAGGCATAAAAAATGTGACAGGCCGTAAAAAATATTGTCACACAAAAGTTGGATTCTTCCTAAGACTGTCGACCTTCGTGATAGGGCATTACAAATATGGTAATCTATCATGAATGTCATCACTTAGGAAGCTAGATTCTGCCTAAGTTTGACGACCATCGTGATAGCGCATCATAAATGTGGTAAGGTATCATTAATATCGTCACTTAGGAGCTAGTTTCTGCCTAAGGCTGATTACCTTCATGATAGGGCATCATAAATATGGTAATCTACTATGTATGTCATCACTTAGGAGCTGTTTTTTGCCTAAGGCTGACAACCTTCATGATAAGGCATCAGAAATATGGTTAGCTGTCACGAATGTCGTCACTTAGGAGCTGGTTTCTGCCTAAGGCTGACGACCTTCGTTATAGGGCATCAAAAATATAGTAAGCTACCACGAATGTCATCACTTAGGATCTGGTTTCTGCCTAAGGCTGACGTCCTTCGTGATAGGGCATCACAAATGTGGTAAGCTACCACGAATGTCGTCACACTATTTCCAGCCTGACATGCTGGTGTAAAATAGGAATAACTCTTTGCTCCAATATCAGATTTTGGAAAAATTGGTTTCGTTGGAAATATAATTCAATTATGTATCTGTTGATAGGTCATGAGCTCAAAAATTCCAAGTATAATGAGAGATATGCTCGTTTGAAGTTGACTGTACCAATATCCTTCTCAAGAATTCAATCGGTAAGGAATGTTTTGATTCGTCTGATAGATGGGAGTTATTTGAAGACTTCATATAAATCTAACCTACTCATAATACTATAAAATAACCATGATGTACTATGCATGAGCTTGGTACATGGCTCTAATATTGGTTTGGATTTTTTGGGGTATTACACCTGCTGAAGCTGTAGAACGATTGGAGTGACTTTGCTGACCAGCCCTCGGGCAATCCCTGACCTTGTGTACTAGATTAACACAACCAACAAACACATTACTACTAACCTTACACTCACCTTAATGATTCTTACCGCATTCTTGCAAAGCAGATTGGTACGACCACTATTTATGCTGCCCTAGGACTTAAAACCTGGTGCTCTATCCCAATTGTCTTGCCTAACATTAGGAATTGGCACACTAGCTGAAGATGGAGATGGGGATGAAAATTTCTAATGGAGATGAGAATGGTTACCACCTTTTGACCTTGTTTGAGAAAAGTTAAAACCACCTATTCTGGCCCTCTTGTTCTCTCTTTCTCTCTCCTTACTCTTCTTTTCCTTAATTTGCTGAGCGTGAACCATGAGCCTAGATAGGTTTATCTACTTAATCAACATGGTAGTTTGACACTCCTTAAACATACTATCAACAACACCAAATATAAACTTACTCATTCTAGACCTATTATCAGCTACCATCGAAGGAGCATACCTCGCGAACTGAGTGAACCTAAATGAGTATTATTTTACGATGATATTACCCTGCTTCAAATTGATAAACCCCTTAACCTTAGCTTCCCTCAACTATAAAGGAAAGAACCTGTCTAAGAAAGTTGTGGCAAACTCTTTCTACTCTATCGGCCCTGCATCAATACCATGATCCTCCTTCCACTACTTAAACCAGGTGTGAGCTACATCCTACAACTGATATACAACCAACTCTGCACTCTCACTTGAAGTAACTCTATGATATTAGTAACCTTCTATACCATATCCATAAACTCTTGCATATCCTCCATTTAACTTGGATCCCAAAAAAGGGGGATTCATCCGAGTGAAATCCTGAATCCTAACTGCAGTTAAATTTGTCACTGAATTGGCTGGAGCAATATCCTGCTGGTTGTTCTGGGCAGCTACAGGTTAGGCTAAGGTAGTGAAAGAAGCCATAAATTTTGTGTGGGAGACATGTTCATTCAGGGGATCTTTCTGACCAGGTGGGGGTGCAGGCTGATCCCTGTTCCTTCTTTCGTTGTTTCTTCTAGAAGGCATTGTCTATAAAAAGGACAAAGGATGAGTTAGAAAGAGAGTTTAAATGCAGATCAAGCTCTTTTGCACAGCATAAACACTGAAGAAAAGGAAACTTTCCTAAAATGTTTTATAGTTTCTTGTCCAAAAATGTGGCGTGCTTCGCACACATGCACAAGAATCTATTTAATGCGGATTTCAGACTCCCTAGAACACTTTAAAACCTTAGGCTCTAATACCAAGTTTTGTCATGACTTGAAGCTACTCCCTAGTCATGACAACAGTGCTTATGGTCACAAATGACCGCAAGCTAACCCATGAGCTGGTACCTGCTGTGAGCACTGAATAAAATAATGATAAAATAAGTATGCAAAAGATAAACTTCTGAAGTAATACCAATCTGAATACTGAGGTGTGATTACAACATAAGTCTAAAATATCTGAAAAATACTGAAAACCAACCATTTATCTGAAATGATAAAAAAGTTCTAAAAGCACTGGTAACTGAATAACTGCCTGACCGACTATCTGAAAGCCACTAAAATGACTGAGGAGTTGATGGGATAGACCCCCAACTAACTCCACCAAACAAAACATAAGGAAGTACTGAGATAACTAAAATAAACAAATTATATCCTCAATAGATGAGGACTAACCACTATTGCTATTGAGTATACTAAGCTTTCTAAGAGCGGTTGGGAAATTGAGCGTCCGAACCTATGTTATAAGACAACATAGTGCAAAGAAAAGTATGCTATCAGTACTTTGAATGTACTGGTACGTGAAATAAGGACTGACTGAAATGCTTGAGATAACTGAGCATAAATGCATGAACATGTAAAATCTTAGAATACAAGACCAAGAATAAAAATGTTCTGAGATAATTTATAAATAACTGAATAACTAAAAATCTATATGCTTTGGTCAAGAAAACCTGATTTGAGACATACTGAATACTGATCAACTGGTATCTATATACTGATTAACCAATGTCTGTATACTAATTAACTGATATCTGAATACTGATTATGTAACGCTGAACTGTACTTAATCAGAATAACTGGGCTAAAACTATGGGAGGTATCATGTAATCGACATGCCCCAATCTTACCTAATCGGGGTCCAACCTGTAACCCCAGTTAGAAGGGTGTCAGTACCATGCCACGGGTACTAACACTGGCTATGTGAATCCACTAAACTAGTGTCCCGAAGGACTAAGGAATCACCCTCTACTGGCAGGTGCTCTTATGAGATATGTGTCAATACTCAATTGGCAGAAAGACATCTCAAACCTATGCTGGCTACGTATTTCTAGAACTCAGGGATTCCTAATAAGGGTAACACCCTCTACTGGTAGGTTAACCCCCATCCCTGGATTCGCTCGGTGCTAAATTCTTCTCCCAACTGAAATGACACCAATACTAAACTAAACAAAACTCAACTAAACATTTTTACATAATTGATAGTGCTCATCATGATCATAAATATCTGAGTAAACAATAACACACATGGTTTCACTGAATTATTACTTAAAAGATTTGAAAGCATGTAAAACACGTAGGTATCAAGTATTCATAACTCGTCAGCACTGAATGGTTATAAAAAATATGATATCAAACAAGAAATACTGTAGTATACAATCACAGTTCAAATACCCAAAGCATGGACATTTCATCAAACATGTGAGAATCATAAGCTTGACCATAGGAATGTCTAAGCATAGAAAAACAACATGATTACAAGGCTAAATTCATAATTTAGGGATTTATTCTAAAATAAGTTGAACATAATATGGGATTCATAACACTTAAAACATGATATGACTCATTCCACTTTAAAACACTTGTAACCATAACTTGACATTGAATTAACAAGAGATTGATTGATTTATTTCATCTTGAACATGTATAAACTCATAAATTAAACCAAAAGAGGGTTTTTGGGCTCTATGGGTAAAAGGGACCCTTGGATGAATATCCCACATACCTCACTAGATGAATTCTTAAAGATTCCTTAAGGATTTCTTGAGTTTGAAGCTTGAATTCCTTGATTTATTGTGAAAGAGTTTGGACTTGTTCTTGGGGAAAGGGAGGGTTTCTTGAGAGAAATTTGTGAATAAAAGGGCAAATAATTCTCTTTGGAATCCCCAAATTTGTTTTATGGATAGATTAGGTGAAGGGAAATGACTCAAATACCCTTAAAATGCCAAGAAATAAAACTGGATAGAATAGGGAGGGGGCAAGCTCAGGCTCTGGAGCCGTGGACTAGGCCAGGCGGTGCCGGCCTTAGAGTGAAGGACTGGATCAGGTGGCTCCTACTTATCCAGATGGACTAGAGAGGGAGGCTCCTGCTTATCTTGGTGGTGCTACCGGTTTGGTTTTCCAAACATGCCCCTATGCTCGTTCAATAATGGTAAAACTCACCCGAGACATACTTTGAACAACCCCGATCATGAATCAACTCAAAAATCAATGTCCCGAGGTTGGGAAGGTTAAAAATAAGATCATCAAAGTTTAAGGGTCTTAAAAATGACTAAGTGCTAAATCCTTAGTGAAAATTCTAACTCTTGGACCCTTTAAACATGCAACTGTTAGCTGAATTAAGCTTGGGATCTTATAGGGTAATATAACTTCCTTTATGGGAAACACCTTTAGTAAAACCCAATCTCCCACCTTAAATTCCAATTTTCTTCACCTCACATCCGCATAGGAATTTTGGCAACTTTGGGCGATGTTAATCCTATCTTGAATCATCTTTACCTTTTCCATTGCTTGGTAAACCAAATCCGGGAAAAATATCTCTCCCTCACCAACTTCAAACCACCCTATAGGAAATCTACATCTTCTACTATACAAGGCCTAAAATGGAGCCATACCAATGCTTGAGTGATAATTGTTGTTTTAAGCAAACTCTCTGAGTGGAAAGTGGTAAACCCAACCACCCCCAAAATAAAAAACACAAGCTCAAAGCATATCTTCGAAGACCTGAGTTATCTTTTTCGCTTGCCCATCCATCTGCGGGTAGAAAGCGGTATAAGGGTCACCTTAGTTCCCAAACCTTACTGGAATGACCTCCAAAAGTGATATGAGAACTGAGTACCTCAATAAGAAAAGACGAAAACTAGAGCACCATGCAACTTCATGATATCCTCAATAAACAACTTAGCATAATCCTTAGAAGGGAAATTTGTCCTCACTAGCAAGAAGTGAGCAGAGTTAGTCATCCTATCCACAATAACCCAAATCGAATCAAACTATTGGCGAGACTGCAAAAGTTTGATAACAAAATCCATATTAATTATCTCCCATTTCCATAGCGACAACTCAATCTCTTGAGACAACCCACCTGGACTCAAGTGTTCCACCTTCACTTGCTGACACACCATGTGATTAGCCACAAAATTGTCCATATCCCGCTTTATATGATTCCACCAATAAATCTCCTTAAGATCATGATACATTTTCGTCGAACCAGGATGAATAGTATAATTCACCTCATGAGCTGTAGCTAAAATTCTCTCCTGCAACCTATCAACATTGAGGATGGATAATATACCTTGGTACCTCAAGATACCATCACCGCCAATCTAAAAAATCATCACCTTCTGCATACCTATATCATTCTTGATTTGCATTAAGATAGGATCTAACACTTGCTTCTCCTCTACCTCAGCTCCAAGAGATGACTTTGCCACTTCTTGAATGATCACGCCACCATTCTCAAAATCCAAGAGATGAACTGTTAGATTTGCCAAACTGTGGATATCCTTCACCAATTCTCGATTCTCCTCATCTACATGAGATAAGCTTCCCATGGATAACCTACTAAGAGTATCATCAACCATGTTGGCTTTGCCTGGATGGCAGTGAAGACTTATGTAGTAGTTCTTGAGCAACTAAAGCCATCTTCTTTGCCTGAGATTCAGCTCTTTATGAATGAACACATACTGCCGGCGCTTATGATCTAAGAAGATGTCAACATGAACCCCATACAAATAATGCCACTAGATATCTAATACAAACATCACAACTAACAACTCTAAGTCATTAATACACAACTAATTCCCACACAGAATGCATCACAATAGACCACAAAACCATCATTACCCTCAGGTAGGGTCAAAACCATATTCGAAGTCAACTTTTTCTTCAACTTCTTGAAACTGCCCTCACAAACATCCGACCATAAAAACTTAACCTTCTTCTAAGTTAACTTGGTAAAAAGGGTAGTGACATAAACTAAATCGAGGCCTTGTCATTATGGGCATTTCTTGTCTAACCGGGACCAGAGATCACCCCAGATACCCATTCCAACTAATCAACATATACCCTAAGTCGAATATAATTCAAACACATAAAAAGATAAAAAATTAGAAGGTATAATAACTTTGGGATAGGTGTACTTACTAGACCAACCTAATCCATCCAATAACTAACCAACTAAACTAAAAATGATAGTCCAATGTATAGCTTGGTTGGATGATTTCTCTTCTATGGCAAAGTGAGGTAGTTGTTTTCCTCTTTTGTTGGTTGTTCTAGATTGGTGTGGAGTTGGATACTCTAATCATGCCATGATGTGGTTTTGCTCTAGTGGAGTTAGAGAGTTGAAGACAAGTGATATTTCCTATCAAACTTTCTTAAGTTGACAATTTGGAAATTGTTTATCTTAAGTTGGTTGTTTCATTTTTCAGTGGTGGTCTTGACCTTGACATTAGTGTCGAGATTGGTATTTCCTTCCCTGATGATGTGATTCATCAGTTGATTGAGTTATCATTGATCTACTTGGGTGGATTTAATAAACCCTTATTTTAAAATTTGTTTGGCCTAATATGATTTGGCAGAGTGCTTCTTCTTGATGATATTTGCCTGCGAGTATTCTTTGCCAAGATAGAGTATTGGACTGGTTAGTTTCTAGCTAAAGTTATATTTCTTCGAGTTGCTAGTGTGAGTTGTATCCTTGAAGAGTTCTTAAGTATTCTTTGATAGTTCATCTCCTCTATAGACTTATTTGCTCAGTTTTTGAGTTAACTTCTTGGAATGGAGATTTGGAAGTTATGATGGATTAGGAGTATGGATGTCTGCCTATCTTCAAGTTTGGTTTAGGTATTTGAGATCGACTGATTCAAACTTGGTGTTGAGATTTCATCTTAGAGTTGTAGAGCTTTAGTGCAACCTTCATTTTAGATTTTTCTTAATTCTGATTCTCAGATGATATACTCAGTGGGAGTTGTATACTTGAGTTGGATTTAGCTGGGCTTCATTCTCTATTGATGGGAAATCTTGCAATGGATTGTTTAGTGGTAATTAGTTGTGCCTTGGACTCCTAGATTTTATTTTTTAGAATTTTTTGGATCAGTTGTTTCATCGTCTTAGATTACAACCCTCGGTTATCTATGTTGAGAACCTAGGTAGCTTTATATGGGCTTATTCTCATATTTTCCATATGTACTTTTGGTAGATCAATTTTGGTTCTTTGAGTTTCTTGTGATGATATTATGTGGGTAAGGCTCAAGTGATTTTACTCCTGGTTTGGGGTGGATAATAGGTGGGGAATAGTATAGAAAGGTTATATTTGGATTGGAATCAGTTGTATGACGCATGCCTTGGTTTTCTTTTGGCTTGGATAAGCCTTTATTGGTTTGTGCATGTATCGAGATGGTATCAGTGTGTCGTAGTTCAGATTTTTGTACATCGGCCTTCCTCAGTTCAATTGAAGGCCAATTGGGGGTTGAGGTTGAGTTTGGCTGTTTGAAAGTAAAGTGTGAGAGCTGGTTGGAAAAGGGATACCTTTGGTGAAATCCCTTGAAAATGTTCTCTCTTCTTAGAGGTTACCTGGGAAATCATTCTCAAAGTGGTGTATTTTGTATTCTTTTGATCTTTTGAGATCTTTCTATCCATTGACTTTTGCTGACGAAAGTCCTTTTAGTGGTGTATTTTGTATGAACCTCTAGGCCATTTCCTTTATTTGCATGCATTTTTGGCATTTCAACCCTTCCCACAGTGTCTATAGGTCATTTATGACTTGTTGGAGATGTCAGTTCAGTGATCGAACAATTTGATTGGATTTTAGACTCATTTTCCAATTTTGGACCTTTCATCATTTAGAATTTGGTCTTGGACTAAAACCCCTAGTATATGACCTCAAATGAGAATTTCAATAGTGCCATCAACTCTGGAATGTTAATTTTAGGCTAGGTGAACTCTTAGTTTGGGTCCTAAGGCACCTGAGCTCATTTTGACCTATTGTCAAAATGTTAAGAGATTGGAAATTGGGTGTGTGACCCACTTCTTGTTAAAACAACCTCGAATAGAAATTTTGATTGTGCTATTGAGTTTGGAATGTTGAATTTTATGTTCTTACATAGTTCATTTACATATACAGGATTTTGGATAAATCCCAAGGGGTTGGCAGAAACATGAAAAATTCTAAGTCTCAGCTGTGATGTGGTGCACCTGTGATCGTGGGGCTTGGATTGCGATCGCGAACTAGCAGAACCAGTAATTCTTGCGATCGTAACTCTTTAAGTTGTGAATGTGACTCCCTTTCCAGTCGACCAAAACTACAATTATTGAGGTAAATATCGCGATCATAATTTCTAGAGTTTGAGGCCCTTTGTGTGATAGTAGCTATCGAGTCGTGATAGCGACTCCTAAGCACCTAGTATAGGTATAAGTAACCCTTTCTCAATTTTTTTGGCCATTTTCTCACCCATTTCAAAGAGAAGTAAACCCTAGAAGTTTAGAGAGTTTGGGATTGAAGCATATAGATAATTTAGGGAGCTTAGTTAAATATTATTCTGTTATTTCCATTCGAATTCATGGTAAGATAACTTCAATTTCTTGATAAATTCTTAGAAATTACGGTTTTGAAATGCTAAGTCTTAAGGGTTGATTTGAGACCCGACTTGAGCTCCATTTGTGCTCAACTTTTGAACACAACTTCTTTGTCTTTCGGGAGACCTTGTGACGGGTTCAATCTTGGATTCTGTTTACGAGCCCCCCAGGCTTGTTCTTAACCCAAAATTGGACCCAACCCATTATATGAAAATATAGTTCTAATTTGAATCCTAATGATGCATATATTATGATTTTGACAGCGTGGTAACATTTCAAGATAGTGGAGTACAGACAAATGTTATGTGGACGATCCAAGGATTTGCGATTCGTCTTCGAGGTACGCTTCTTTCTACTTTTCTTTAGAAGATGATGTGTTTTATATATTTCATGTGAATGTGAATGTTAAGATTGATTATGAGTAGAACACCATGATTGATTATTGATAACTGAATAAGGTTCCGATGAAGAATAAGTACCCTCTTTCTAGGATAGATGATATTATTGACTAGCTTAAGGGTGCTATTGATCTTCGGTCGGGTTATCACCAGTTGAAGATTAGGGCGGTGGATATCCCTAATATTTCTTTTTGAACCCAATATGGTCATTATAAGTTTTTGGTGATGTCATTGGGGTTGACTAATACTTTGGTTGCATTTATAAACTTGATGAAAGAAGTATTTAGATAGTTCTTGGATTTATTCATGATTTTGTTTATTAACGACATATTGGTATATTCTAAGAGTGAGGAGGATCATGCCTATCACCTCTGTATAGTGTTGCAGATTCTTAAGGTTCAGTGATTGTACGCCGTGTTTCAAAATACGAGTTTTCATTGAATTTTATAACCTTTTAGGTCATGTTGTGTCCAGTGAGGGATTTTGGTAGACCCACGACTCCAATCGACATTCGAAGCTTCTTAGGTTTAGCCAGGAATTATTGAAGATTTGTCAAAATTTTTTCATCTATTGATGCTATAAGTTGACTCAGAAAAAGGTGAAGTTATTGGGCTCTGATGCTTACAAGGGTAGGTTTGAGAAGCAGAATAATGAGTTGACTTCTGCTCTTGTTTTGACCCTGCCCAACGGTACTGGTGGTTTTGTTGTTTACTGTTATGCGTTGCGTGTGGGACTAGAATGTGTCGTGATACAACATGGTAAATTTGTGGCCTATACTTCTAGGCAGCCAAAATTTCATAAAAGGAATTACCCGGCCCATGATTTGGAAGTTGCGTCTATTGTGTTTTCTTTGAAGATTTTGTCTCATTATATGTATGGGGATCATGTTGATATGAATTCAGATCATCAAAGCTTTTAGTATGTGTTTAGCCAAAAGGAGTTGAATCTCAGGCGAAGGTGATGGCTTGAGTTTCTGTAAGACTATGACATTAGTCTTCATTACTATCCAGGTAAGGCTAATGTGGTTGCTGATGCACTTAGTAGTTTGTCCACAGAGTGCTTGTCTCATATGGATGAGGTGAAGTGAGGATTCGTTAAGGACATTCTCTAGTTGGCTAATCATGGAGTTTATCTTTTGGATTCTACGGATGGAGGTATGATTGTACAGAGGTGGTAAAGTCATCCCTTGGTGCCAAAGTGAAGGAGAAACAGGTTTTGGACCCTACCTTGATGTAGATTAAGAATAAGGTAGGTCAGTAGAAGGTCATGACATTTGATATTCGGGGAGATGGTATCTTGAGCTATAAATGCAGATTATGTGTTCTTGATGTTGATGGGCTGTGGGAAAGAGTTTTTACTAAGGCTCATAAGTCGAGGTATACAGTTTATTTAGGTTCAACAAAGATGTATCATGACCTAAAAGAGATATATTGGGGGAACAACATGAAGAGAGATGTGGCTAACTTTGTGGCTTAGTGTATTGTAGACCAGTAAGTATAGGTTGACCACTTGAAGCCCGATGGCATGTCCCAAGAGGTTTAGTTACCTTTCTAGGAGTGAGAAGTGATCAACATGGATTTTATAACTGGTCTCCTACGGTCTCAAAATCAGCATGATTTGATTTGGGGCATCATAGATAGGATGACTAAGTCGGTTCACTGCTTGCATCTGAGGACTACTTACACTGAAGAGGATTCAGTAAGGTTGTTCATTTAGGAGATCATCAAGTTGCATGGTGCAACTATTTTCATTATTTTAGATTGAGGTATGCAGTTCTCTTCTCGCTTTTGGCATTCTTTTCAGCAAGGCTTGGGCACAAGGGTGAACCTTAGCACCACATTCAACTCTCAGACAAATGGACAAGTGGAAAAGACTATTTAGACTTTGGAAAATATGCTAAGGGACTATGTGATTAATTTTTGTGGTAGTTGGGTGGATAAGTTACCCTCATTGAGTTTGCTTATAACAAAAGTTATCACTCAAGTATTGGGATGACTTATTTTGAGGCTCTTTATGGTAGAAGGTTTAGATCTCCTATTGGATGGTTTGAGGTTGGTGAGACTAGGTTGTTCGTTCTGGACCTGGTTCATCAAGTAAAGGAGAAGGTTAAGGTGATTTAGGATAGACTTAATGCCGTTTTAAGTCACAAAAAGTCCTATGCAGATATGAGGCGAAGCGAGTAGGAGTTTGAGGTCAGTGGTTGGGTGTTCTTGAAGGTATCTCCTACGAAGGGAGTGTTGAGATTTTAGAGGAAGGGGAAGTTCAGTCACGGCAATGTGGGTCCATACTCGATTTTAAGGAGAGTGGGTAATGTTTCTTATGAGTTGGATTTGCCTTCGAGTTTAAGTTCCATTCATCCATTTTTTCATGTTTCTATGTTGAAAAAGTGTCTCGGTGATCCTTCTTTGGTTGTGCCTATTGAGAGTGTTGATTTTTGGGCTTCCTTGTCTTGTGAGAAACTCTCGATGAAGATTTTGGATAGACAACTCCATCATTTGAAGATTAAGGATGTGGCTTCGATAAAGGTTCTATGGAGGAACAAAAGGTTGAAGAAGCTAGTTGGGAGGATGAAGTGGACATAGAGTCCAGATATCCATTTTTGCTCCCCAACTTAGAAAGTCGTGCTTAAAGTGTGTGTTTTTCTTACCATCTTAGTTTTCTGATTTTTTAAAGGAAATTGTGATTGAGTTTCGTTATTCGAATCGTGCTAAGGGATTCATTGACTCATCATTCGGGGATAAATGATCATAGATGGGAGAATGTAACACTCCAGAATTTTAGCCTTTGAAAATTTTGAGGTTTGATCATACTACCCCAGGTACGACTCAGCTAAAGAGTCGTGAAGACTCTATACGAGTTATAGTACCCCAATCATAGGGTGACTAGTATAGGTACCAAACTTTTTGTCCTAGGTATGATTAAGACCATACGAGTCGTGGTGAGATATTATAAGTTGTAACATGGGATTTGTAGTAACACTAGTATAGTGGTCCCTTATTTTTGTTGTGGCTATGACTGGACCCTATGAATCGTAATGTGGGACTGCGAGTCATATGGTACAACTCGTTGGGTCAATTATGGGGATGCCAGGGGATGTGATGTTGGGTGTATTTATGCATTCTAGTGTCACTATTCTAGCCTTTTTAGCCTAGTTTTAAGGATGATTCATCTGATATATGGGTGGATAATGAGACAAATGTGTATCATAGTGTTAAATCATGTGTTTATGATGTTCAAAGTGATTTTCAAACAAGTTTGTACCTAAAAGATTCATTTAGAGTTTAGCCCGAAAAACTAATGTTACTAGCTTGAGCTAGGTACTTGTCTAGCTGATTCCGGTTGATTCTATTGTGTTTAAATTGTTACAAATGATTTTAATGTTTAATTATATCTGAAAAAACTTGTTTATAATGCTCAAGGGCCAATTGGATCAAGCCAAGGGTCAAAACAATAAGTTAAAGATCAAAGTAAAATTAGCCTATGCTTAGCTCGTGTTTCTAGTTCGTCGTGTTGGATGTTGTATTGTTTTGGGATTTAAATTGTTGTGTTTAATATTATAGGATGCTTGATGAATGTATTATGATGACAACTTAAGGATATACAAGCTTCAAATCAAGTGGGAACAACTCAAAAAGGCTCGGAATGGCTCAACGAAGGCACAATACATAGATTGATGCACTTTTGGACCCCTGGAATGTCTTAAGAGAGTATAGACAGTAGAAGTTCTAATGGATGCGTGAAAACACCTGTTTATTTAGAATAGGCCTAAAATAGTAACCAATAGGAACGTGGTGGTCCTAAATGTGATTATCTGCGGTGCGGGCTTATTTCGGTGCTCCTGTGCCTTAGAAAAATTCAGAACAACAAATTCCAGAGAGGTAGGGCGATTTGGAGGTGATGCCTTACCTGGAGCAGAGATCTACCCAGGTCAGCACCCCACCCAGTCCCAGGCTCAATAACTGAAGATTTTCTTATCCAACACGTAAAGAGCTTGCTCCTATACTATAAATACATGTTGTATCAAGTTTTTACACATCTTTTAGCATATTTTGGAGAGCAAAGAGCTGCTACAACTTCTTCCTTAGATTTTTATTATTTTTATTTATTTCATTCATATTTTTAGTCATTAATTCCTATTTTGTGATTATGATTATGACTATGTATGGATAAACACTATTTTTTGGGGTTAAAGCCAAAGACATGATTACTTTATTTTGAATTAAGTTCATTAATTTTTTCTATCATTATTGGTTGTGTGCTCATCTTTGATTTAAATATCTGGAGGATTCGTGACCCTTAGAATATATCAATTGTCTACCTTTTGATCTCGGGAGAGGGAATAGGGGATTGAACATGGAGATGAACAAAGTATGGGTTTTATTCTCTTATAAAAGAAAGAATTGAACTTAGCTCCTAGGACCGGGATGTACTTAGGAACCGTACTTGATTCAAACGTAGGACGATAGATTAAATAACCTAATTGAATCATTACATCCCCACTCAATGATATAGTTGTAAGGTTCAACTTAGGTAAAGGATTAGAGGTTGGGAAATCATAATCATGCAATTAACCCTACGAATCTACAACCAAGATAAGCGAGTCAATGAATGAAATCAAGACATAGTATTATGTTCAAAGTGCTTTTACCCTGGGTTTTCTCATATTGATTGTCTCAAAACCTTTACTTTACACTTTGTTTAAACTCTATTTTGGTTACTCTCGCATCACTTGAATCAAAATTGTGAACCGAAATCAAATTGTTGCCAAATATAGTCTCTATGGGATTTCTATTTGGCTTTTATTAAGCCACTTTACTACTTGATAAGACCACATACAATTTTGTGTGCGCTTGGGCACTGTCAAGTTTTTGGCGCCATTGCCGAGGACTTGTATTTGACAATTGTTCATTTTAGTTTTACTTTTAGATTTATTTGGTGTTTTTACACTTGGTCTTGGTTTTCTTATTATAGGAAATAGGTGTTTAAAGTGGTAAGCTGAAAAGGGATAAGGAGTTGGTTGAACAAAGCTCCAAACTCAAGCAACTTTACCATCAACGAAGGAGAGAAGCTATCCCTCTCCCAATGAATTACTCAAATCTAAAAAGACCAAGAAAATCCTGTGCAAATGGCTGAGGAATACAAGTAGCGCGCTAGACTATTCGGGAAGTAGCAGTCTCACTTCCAACAAATTTGACTTCCCCCATTCAAAGACTGGCTGCTGGGGGAAACTTTTAGCTTAAGAACAACATGGTGCAACTATTGATTAACAATGGACAATTTGTAGGGCTTTCGTATGAGGATCAACAGGTTCACTTATAGAATTTCATTGAGCTCACTGCGATATTTATTCTGACAGGTATAAATGCTAATTATGTGAGGCTCACACCCTCCCCTAACACACTTACTGGGGAAGCTAAAAGTGGCTGAATGCGGAGACAACCAATTCAATCACATCATAGGATGACTTAGCCAGAAGGTTCCTCATCAGATTCTTTCCATCAGGCCAGACTGCGAGACTTCACAGTGAGATAGTGAGCTTCAAACATAAGCCTGATAAAAATCTATATCATAATTGGGAACGCTTCAAGGCCTTTATTCGGGATTGTCCTCCCCACCAACAGTCTAATGTGGTACTTGCTCATACTTTTGTAGAAGCTCTTGATTATAATACGAAGATTTTGCTAGATTCAGCCGCAGATGGTCAAGTGCTGGAGTTGACGTATAATGAGCTGTACACATTGTTGAATAGCATAGCATAAGGAAATCCTGAGTGGCATTCAGATTCCAGAAGTGCTACGAAAAGAGTTGCAGGTGTGCTAGAAGTGGACCAATTCACAGCCCTATCAACACAGGTGTCTGCATAATAGAATTTGATCAATACTCAGTTCAACAACATAAAATTAGGAGTTCCATAGCCTGCCTTAGTTGTTAATGCAGTTCAGCAAATAAGTGGTTGGTGTAAGGTATGTGGATAGTAGCCATTCTATGGCCATGTGTGCTTTAAATCCAGAATCAGTGATGTATGTAGGCAATGATCAAATTCCAAATTATGGTAACGCCTACAACATGAAGTGGCAGACTCAGCCATGGAACGCACCATAACCACAGGCCCAACTAAATAAGTCAAACAACAATATGGATGAGATGATGAAATAAATCTTAGCTAATCAAACACAGTATATTGTAGACTTAAAATATTTGCAAGAGGCCACAAGAAGTCTAGAGTTGCATGTGGGAAAATATTAGCAAGCAGTAAATACTAGGCCATAAGGTGGGATGCCAGCTGACATAGAAAATCTAAAGAAAGTTATGGCAATCATCTTGAGGAGCGGTAAGGATATTCAAGGAGAGCCTCCCAAGGCAACAAAGGAGGTAGATGCTGATATGGTGACCCAATAGGTAAATGACAAAGTTGCTAAAAATTCAAGGAAGTCTGAGTACTTAAAAGAAAAAGTTGCTGAATCAGAAGTAAAGAAGACACTGCCACTACCCTTCCCTCAGAAGCACATCAAAGCAAAAGAGGATACATTGTTTAAAAAGTTTTTTAACATATTTAGAGAGATTTTAGTTAATTTACCTCTTTTAGATGTTTTGTAAAGTATGTCCAAGTATGCAAAGTATTGAAGGAAGTGTTGGAGAAGAAGGTGAAATTATAAGATATAGGAGCAATAACACTAACAAAAGAGTGTAGCACTGTGATAACTTAGAAAATCCCCAAAAAATTGAGAGATCAGGGGAATTTTGCTATTCCAATTCAAGTTGGGAGTAAAATGGTCCATGCACTAAGTGACTTAGGGGCGAGCATAAACTTGATGCCCATATCACTGTTTAAAACATTGGGCTTGGGAAAGCCAAGACCACCACCGTGGTATTACAGCTGGTAGATGGGTTATTCACATTCGGATGGAATAATTAAGGATGTCCTTATAAAGGTTGGTAAATTTATTATACTTGCTGACTTTACTGTTCTTAATTTTGAGGCAGATGAACATATATTAATCATCTTGCGGCATCTATTTTTAGCAATTAGAAAAACATTAATTGATGTTAGAAAAGGCACATTCAAAATGAGGGTAGAGAATGAAGAGGTGGTGTTTGGTGTATACAAAGAACCCACAATTACGTCCTAAGTTAAAGATTTATGTATGATCAATGTTATTAAAGGGGACAAGTATGGGGTGGCTAGTCCACAAAAATCTCTTTAAACTACCTAATGAGCAGCCTAAGACTATCTTATAAACTTGTTATGATAGAAGTTGATGAGCCTGAAAATGCTAAAGTTGAGAATGCACACCGAAAAGGGGTGAAAAAGACAAGAAAATAGCCTCCAAGTGTGAGGAAAAAAAATGAAGGAATATAGTTGAGTAGAGATGGGTCGTGTCAAGACACTAAATCAGGCGCTGTTTGAGAGGCAACCCAAGTTAAGTAGGTATGTTTTCTTTTTAGTTTTTATTTTTTATTTTACGCAGTTTTTGTTTTTGATTGATTTGTAGGTTAATGAGAAGTCTGAGTACCATAAACTTGAGCTAAAGAGCATGACAAACACTGAGTGTGAGGTCCCATGGATCTCATTTATGTGCAAAGATGCAACTAGCTAGGCTTAGAGGCCTTAGGGAGTATTTCTATCTCTAGTTTTTAAAAGTTCAGTTTGGGGACAAAGTAGATTTTTAAGTGTGGAGTGGGAAATTCCCAAATTTTGGCTCAATTTAAAATTTTTTGTGTGAGTTATTCTTGTTGGTGCTATTTTTGATTACATGATGCAAGTGAGTTTGTTTGTAAAAGCATGTTGATTGAGTGAATTTCTATTTTTGAGACTCTTAGGCTAATGTTTATGTCTCTTGTACTTTTTGGCTTAAATTTGAATTTGTGCTATTGTTTGGTTGGAGGTCTATGATGATCCTATTGAGTTGAGCATGTTCCATGTACGTGTGAGATTTATATATATTCCTTGTTGCATATGATGTCTAGAACTTTTTCGGTGTGTATGTGAAGCGAAATAAATAATGTGGGTTTAGGAGATGATATAGGCATTTCTTTGATAGCCTTGTTTTATACCTTCTATTTTTCCTACTCATAGCACATTATCCTAGTTAACCCCCATTGAGCCTTTAGCCTTATCTTTGGTAGCTTTATATGTAGCCTAATCCCCTTCTTTGATAAACCATATTTGATACAAAAAGCTCCTAGTTTCTTTTTAAAAAATAATAATTGGGAAAGGAGTTTAAGAAATTGAAGAAAAAAAAGGTGAAATTGATGCCCCAAGGTAATAGTTATTGGTGTTTATAATTGATGTGTGGTGGTTGGGATTAATATAAATGGTGTTAGAAATATTCCCATGATTGTAGAGTGAGAAAAATTGAATCTTGAAGGAATAAACAATATGTCCACCATATGTTTGTGAAAATGCCTAAAAGAGATGAGGCAAAATAAAAGAAGGGGGTAGACAAAAAATTGGTGTAAATGGGTTGGTGGAGATTGGTTCTAATTATATAATGTAGTGTATTAAAGCACTTAGAGAGGTTAGTCACTATTCCTAAATAGTTCCTACCCGTCCCTTAGCCTACATTACAACCCGAAAAAGACCTAATTGATCCGAAGCTTTACATTCGACTATTAGTGTAGCATTACACTAAGCGCAAGACTATGGTTCATTTTGTGTAACTTGTGAATGCCTTATAAGAGTGAGCGTAATTTGATTCTTGCACCCATCATGTTATGAATTGCTTAATTGTGAGGAATTATGGGTAACTCCCTTGTTGTGAGGGGTACATGTTTGATGAATGTGGGTGATTTGTATGATGTCCTTGATTGAATGATAAGAATGAGTTTTCCAACTAAGAGAGTCAATTCTGGAGGCTAGGATGTTTTGGAGTAGTGTTCATAAGTTTTCAATTGTGTTTGTAACATGCTTAGTATAAAAGCTTGCAATCGGTGTAGTCATTGTAGTGCTAGCTTGAGTGTCTTGAATTTAATAGAAGTGTAGAATATCAAACTCATGATACTTAGAGTGAAGAGTTGTTCGAGGACGAACAAGGCTTTAAGTGTGGGGTGGTGATTTTGGGTGTATTTATGCATTCTAGTGTCATTATTCTAGCCTTTTTAGCCTTGTTTGGAGGATGATTCATGGGATATATGCGTGGATAATGATATAAATGTGTATAATAGTGTTAAATCATGTGTTTATGATGTTCAAAGTGATTTTCAAACAAGTTTGTACCTAAAAGATTCATTTAGAGTTCAACCCAGAAAACTAGCGTTACTAGCTTGAGCTAGGTGCTTGTCTAGTTGATTCCAGTGGATTATATTGTGTTGAACTTGTTCCAAAGGGTTTTTATGTGTAATTATATGTGAAACAACTTGTTTATAATTCTCAAGGGTCAATTGGATCAAGCTAAGGGTCAAAACAATGAGTTAAAGATCAAAGTGAAATTAGCCTATGCTTAACTCGTGTTTCTTGTTCATCGTGTTGGATGCTGTATTGTTTTGAGCTTTAAATTGTTGTGTTTATTTTATAGGATACTTTTTGAATTGATTATGATGATATATGAAGGATTTAGAAGCTTCAAATCGAGTGAGAACAACTGAAAAAGGCTTAGAGTAGCTCAACGAAGGCACAATACGCAAATTGATGCACTTTTGGACCCCTAAAATTGATCCACAATAAACTGTTTTAGTGGACCATGGACGCGTGGAAAACACCAGTGGATTCAGAAGAGATCTAAAATAGTAACCAATTAGCGTGTGGTGGTTCTAAAGGCTATTATCCGTGACACGGGCTCATTTTGGTGCTCCTGTGCCTTAGAAAAATTCTGAACAACAAATTCCAGAGAGGCAGGGCAATTTGGAGGCGATGCCTCACCTGGAGCATAGATCTATTAGGGCGGCAGCCCACCTAGTCTCGGGATCAATAACTGAAGGTTTTCTTGTCCAACACAAAAATGGTTTGCTCCTATACTATAAATACATGTTGTATCACATTTTTACACATCTTTTAGTATATTTTGGAGAGAAAAGGGCTGCTACAACATCTTCATTAGGTTTTTATTATTTTTATTTAGTTCATTCATGTTTTTAGTCACTAAATACTATTTTGTGATTATGATTATGACTATGCATGACTAAACGTCCTTTTTTGGGGTTAAATCCAAAGGCATGATTACTTTTGTTTTGAATTAAGTTCATTAATTTTGCTTATCATTATTGGTTGTATGTTCATCTTTGATTTAACTATTTTGAGTGTTCGCGAACCTTAGAATATATAAATTATCTACCTTTTGATCTTGGGAGAGGGAATAGGGGATAGAACATGGAGATGAACAAAGTATGGGTTTTATTCTCTTATAAAAGAAAGAATTGAACTTAGCACCTAGGACAGAGATGTACTTAGGAGCCAAACTTGATTCAAATGTAGGACAATATCTTAAATAACCTAATTGGGCCATTACATCCCCGCTCAATGATGTAGTTGTAAGGTTCAACTTAGGTAAAGGATTAGAGGTTGGGAAACCATAATCATGCAATTAACCCTACGAATCTACAACCAAGATAAGTGAGTTAATGAATGGGATTCAAGACATAATATGATTGTCATAGTGCTTTAACCCTGGGTTTTCTCATATTGATTATCTCAAAACCTTAAATTTATGCTTTGTTTATTTTACTTGTAATTTACAAACTCCAAACTCTATTTTGGTTACTCCCACATCAATTAAATCTAAATTGTGAACCAAAATCAAATCTTTACCAAATCTAGTCTCTGTGGGATCGATACTTGGCTTTTATTAGGACACTTTACTACTTAATAAGACCACGTACACTTGCGTGTGCTCTTAGGCGCTGTCAAGATGCTTCCCAAAATATGAGTCTAGGGGACGACTCATAGTTAGTTGCTCTGAGTCATTGGGTGACTCGTAACGATTGGGTTGAAAATCTTTATATATTTCATTAAGGGTACTTTGTTTCCCCTATTTCCCAATTGTGACCCTTCACCATAAAACCCTTTTGAGACCCCATTATCATCCATAAGACATACTCAAATGCACTCTTAAACTCTCTCAAATCCCTAAGTCAAGAACAGGCTAGGGTTTCTCAATATTGATTATTTAGATCTTTCAAGTAGTGATTTCTCTCCATAATTGTGATACTTTTAGGCATGTACCCCTCCCCTTAAACTTGGTTTACTTAAAGCTTGTGTTTAAATGATTATTTATGTGGATTTGATTATGGATTTTGAATCTGGTTGAGGCTTTTGGAAGGTTTGTTAAATGATTTATATTTCCATGGTTTTAATACAAATGTTCATGTTTTAATTTTGTATTTTGAAACCTGTTGGGATTCATGGGTATGGTTCATGGAATGGGGGTTGAGGTGTTCCCCCAAAATGATGGTTTCGGTTTTTGAAATTGTATTTCCTTAACCCACTTGAAAATTTGGACTTGAATTATGGTTAATCACCTAAATCGGCTTACTTCCCTGAACTGTTGCATTGCATAAATGGTTAAATGGATAAAAAGGGTTTTGAAGGCCTTCTTGGACATGTTTTTGATTTTAAACTTGATTTGATGAACAAAGGGTGTCGTGGAATTCATCCAACTTGATTAATAATCAAAGGGGGTCGTGGAATTCCACATAGTTGATGGAATTGGTATGTCACAATTATAAGCTTTCAAGAGTAATGGTATGATGATACCTGTGGTTGATGCCTTAATGGATAATTCCTTAGTTAAATGGATGGGTTATGTGAAACTTGTTTTAATTAGGATTAAAAGGGGTTGTGTAGCTAGGCCGTGAAGGTGGAGGTCCTGAGGGGGACCAATACTGGAAACTCATATTTTTCAGCGTGATGGTTGGTCTTGATGACCGTGTTCTTGTGTCACACACTATATATATATGTATTATTCTTGGATTGACTTGGGGCCAGAGCATTCCTTGTTTTTTCTTGGATATTTTTGGTTCGTACGGCTAACACGCTCTGGGAATCTTTTAGTCAAGGGAGCTGGACCCATATAGCCCATGGGTGTTTGTATGATGGTTGAGCTACACAGTCCAGGTTAATGATTTTAAATCTCATGCTAAACCTTGTTCCCTATCCTATTATCATGTATATATGTATGTATGCATGTATGTAAACATGTACATTAAGATTGGACTGGATTTTGAATTGGCTCTATTTTATCTTTATCCTGAGTTACATTCTAGCACTTACCCTGCTAACTATCTCTAAAAACTATATCCCCATGCGATGTAGGGAGCAAAGATACTTTTACTCTACCTGCATAGTAAGTATGTGATTTCTGGATCGATCGATAGTTATCTTGAAGTGGTAAGCTTCCATTCTTTAGAAGATGCTTATTTTATGTTTTGGTTTGACTATATCATATGCGATCTTTCAATTTATTTTTGGCTATTGTCCGGGGCATGTCCCGACTTAGATTGATGTTGGCTTTTTTAAGGCTTATGGATTACTGTTGATTGGGGTGGATGTTAAAGTTCGTATATTTCTTTATGAGTTAGTTGAGTTGCTTATCTTGTTATATATTTGGAACTTAGCTCTATATTTTTATAAGTTTGCAATTCATATGCTGCTAATTGTACTGTGTTTCAGTTGGCTAGGGTACAGGGGGTGGCCAATGTCCCTCGGTGGACCTGACATACCCATCATGGCCAGACCCTAGTTCAGGTCATGACACATTACGTCTAAGAGAAACTATTAAATGATAAAAATTAAGTTATTGTTAACTACTACTCTTTACCCTTATCCCTTTTGTCAAGGATGACAAGGGTTCTAGAGTTTACTAGAATTTGCTACCTTTAATTATAGATTAAAACATGGAGTAGGAGAAAAACTCATAACAATAAACTAATTAGGAAGGCAGATAAATAACACCCATAGAGTTTCACTACTTATTCAAGCATAACCCTAAGTAGAAAAATTATCTATTCACAAATAGAGAAAGAGGAAAATTATTCATATTCTCATTCCATTCTTACTTCAAATCTAAGATTATCACAAGAATCGAGATCTAAATTCAACGTAAAGATAAAGAAAATCACTAATTTCACACTTAGGGTTTCAACTTAATGTTTTTGAAGCTCAAAAAAGTACAAAGATGGAGTTTTATATCTAAAATACCCCTTTTCGAGATATAAAATTTCATTTTAGGAAATTATAAAAATTCCATTGTCGCACCTGCCAACGTAGGTGACCACAAGCGTGCGCAAGTCATGTGCACAGATGGACTACTAGCTCACTGTTTTGCCTGTGCTTTCTTACTTGCATACACACCTCCTCACCTATATGTGTAGGTGATATTCCATCACCTCGTGCAATATTTTAAGATCCTTTCCTTTTTTATTTAAACTCTATTTGACTTCAATGGTTAGCATAATTTATGTAGTACTTACATAAATGAGCAATTTAACTTGAGAGGCACCTCTAATCAAAGGAAACTAGAGGATAATTTAAGATTAAGAGCTCTAAGAATTTGGTAAATTGCCAACTTATTTATTATTAGTACATTATGGTTTGGGTTTGGCTTCTTCAGCCGAGTTCGATTTAAGTGGAGGCCAGTTGGTTAATGGCATGATTTTTGGTTATTTCAAAAGTGAAGTAAGATTATGAATGAAAAGGAATAGCTTTAGAAAAATCCCTTAGAAACACTAGTTGGTTTTAGAGGTTATTTAAAGAGGCTTTCATGGGTCATACGAGCCCAACACCTGATTCTTTAGAGCTTTTGGGTTCTTCCTATCCATTGACTTTTGAGGATAAAGTCCTTTTATTAGTGGATACTGTAATGATCCTCCACGTCATTTTTAATTTTTTTATGCATTTTTGGCATTCCATTCCTCCCTATAGATACTATAGGTCATTTATGTCTTTCAAGACCACCAGGTCAGTTTCGGTCAGTTTATTTTGGTTTTTAGCTCATTTATCTATTTTGGTGTTTCTAAAGTTGAAAAATTTATCTTCAACCAAGATTTCTGGTAGATGGACTCAGATTAGAATTTTGGCAATGTTGTTAGCTCAGAAATGTGAATTTTAGGATAGGGGATCCATGGTCTGGGTCCCGTCGCATCTGTGCTCGTTTTGGGCAATTAGGTGAAATTTGGTAAAAATAGAAAAATGGGTGTGGGGCTTAATTTTTATCAAAACGACCTTAGATAGTGATTTGGTCAGTTCCATTAGATCAGGAATGTGGATTTTGGGTTAGTAGCATAGTTAGTTTGGGTCCCAAAGTTTAAATTTTATTTTGAGTGTTTAGACAAAAATTACTTAAAATAGCCTAAAAGGGGTCCCGTGGTTATCTTATTATGGACGAAATCTTTTTATAAATGTGATTATCTTATTGAATCCAAAACATGTTTATCATCAATTTTCACTATTGGTTCACATTTATAGGATACCGAATGAGTTTCGAGGGTCAAAACCAAGTTTAGGAAGTTATTGGTGCTAATGTGGCTGCTTTAGCATCTAGTTGACCGCTTTAGTGGCTATTGGCTTTTTAACCAAGCCACTTTATCAGCCATTTCACCGCATTAGAAGTATTTTGACCCTTTGACTAGGCCATTTAAGCAGACAAAGTGTCGCTTAAGCAGCAATCGCTGAGTTTAGGACCAAACCAAACCCTTTTCATATTTTTGACATGTTTGGGAGCTAGGAAGCTTTGTTTTAGGATATTCTTCAAGAATTTTCAAGTATAATAATTGGCTATGTGATTATGCTTTCATATATCTGATTTTTCAATAATATCCATTCCGTTTTTCATGATTTCTATCCAAAGCTGAGATTCAAAAATCCCATCCCACCATATTCAATCTTCCGAGCTCGTTTTTGAGAGTTTTAAAGTGGGTTTTCAATATTAGAATATTACATAAGCTTCTAAACAAGTAATTCGTTATTTTCCATTGCTTAATCTATGATTTCATCTTCAAATATGTGATTCTAAATATAAAATTTAGGGTTTTACCAGATAAAGATAAAATTATGTTTTCTTATTATTTCATCTCTTCTTAACCCCATGAGGAGTCAGTCAATGCACGATGAGGAAAATGGTTGATGATTGGAAAATTTAACACTCATTGACATCCAAATTTGTGCAAATTACTATGATTAAATTATGTATTTGAGACTAATTTCCATTTGCATGCATTCATTTGTAGTTTTTGTAGTCTTATAGGGATTATTATGAAAGTGAGTAGAAGTCAAGCTGAAATGAAAGGAAAATGGACAAAAAAGGCAAAGATCTGGGAATCAGGAGGCCCTTAGGTACCATGATCACGACCTTCGGAGTCGAGATCACGGTCAATCTACCAGGGATCAGAAGACCCTAAGTTACCGCAATTGCGGTAAGATTCTACGCGATCGTGATCCAAAGAAAGTGATCACAATGGAGCGGATACATGTCCAAGGGAAGTTTTTTCATTTCACATAAATAATCCCAAATTCTCAAAAGAAAGACACCCTTACATAACTAAGACATATTCCAATTAATTTTGAAGTTTGTATTGAGAGAAACCCTTCTAATTTGGGAAAGAACAATTGTGTTAAAGTTCGAACAAATTTTTAGTTGTAATTTGACTTTGAAGTGTGGATTACTCTTGCTTTGATTTTTAATGGAATCTTTAAATATTAACCTAGGTATATATCTTTTCTCTAATCTTATGAGTAGCTAAATATTTATCTTGGATTATGCTTGAATAGGGTGTAAATGGATGTTGATTTCTAGTCCAAATTATTATTTATTAATATTGGGTTTTTGTAGTACTCTTTCATTTAATTGATAATTAAGAATGAGATACCTAATTGATTTGGATCCCACATCATCCTTGAAAGATGGATGTGGGTGATGAGTAGTAGTGAGCACTTATTTGATACTAGTTATTTCCTTAGCACTATATTAGAAATAAGGATGTTATGTGATGTATCAAGATTAATTGGCATTATCCTAGCAATATGGATGATTAGTTGAGGTGTAGATTGGTAAAATTTGCTCAGTCATGAGGTATTTGAAAGAATCTATGAGTGCAACTTGGTGAGTTGTTGAAGGAATTGCATTCAGAATTAAAGATCTAGCCTACCCAAACCTTTGATTAAGAAATAGACTAACCCTCAATCACCAACGCCTGTATGAACCCTCGGATAAGTATAACCCCAAGAATCTTCTCTCATCAGATTTTAATGTACAGTTGTTGTTTTCAATTAGCGTGACAAGTTAATTTTATTTAAACAACATTTTAGATCATTCCCCCACTTTAATTTATGTTTTTTATTTAAGTCTATATTGCGGGTTAACACATAGTGAATTTCAATGTACATAGGTCTCAAAAGCTAAACTACACTCCTCATGGATTAGAACCCAATATATGTTGGGTTATCATATTCACAATGATTTTCTTGCATAGAAAAATGGTGTAAATTGAGCGTTATCATAAATGGCGATGTTACCGGGGAGTGAAACTTAGTTTTTGCTTGTGTGCTGTTGTTAGTAACTTTGGGTGTACCCATAGTGTTTTTTTATATACATTATTTATTATGTTTGGTCTTGTTAGGTGGTATTCATAGTAATCACGATGCCATGAGCCACAATAGGAGACATGAGGGCTCATTTGATGGGCACCTCAATGATAATAATCATCTTCATAATGCAAGGCGTGTTGGAGCCATCCGCATTCCCCTTAAGGAAGGAAATGAGGTATTTCATATGACGAGTGTGATGCTATATATGTTACAAATAAAGGGTCTATTTGGGGGTCAAGTACACAAAGATCCAAATCAATATTTAAAAAATTTTGTTGAGGTGTATGCCCCATTTGACATTCCTTATATCACAAAAGAGTCCATTAGGTTGAGATTATTCCCATTTTCCTTAATGGGTGAAGCGGTGTTATGGTTAAGGACTCTACCCACGGGTTTATCATATCTTAGGTCGAGCTTACAGATGCCTTTTTGGGTCAATATTTCCCACCTTCAAATATCTATATGAAGTATGGGAGAGATTTAATGTAAAGCTTATGCAATGGCTCAACCATGAAGTACCAGAGAATTTTCTTCTCCAAATATTCTATAGGGAGTTGTACCAACTAAATAAGACCATGGTGGACAATGTGGTTGGTGGGTCATTTGTGAGGTTGTAATATAAAGTGTCCTCAACTTTTCTTGAGAAAATCACAAAGAAAAATAGGGTATGGCACACAAGACCGAAGTAATGAAAACTAATGAAAAGAGAAGCTAAAATGTCTATTTATACCTATTAGAACACAATGACTAAAATGCCCTTAATGAGAATGCCTCGAGTCCGGTACCAGAAATGCCACACGGTGCTCATGACCCCGAAGGACCATAAGCTAACCCATGACTGATATTTGTACCTGTATATTGCATAATATACTATTTAAATGCGGAAATAATGGCTGAAAGGCCATAAGGTTCAAAGATCTGATAAAACATAACATCTGAAGACATGGTATATCAATACCAAAACAATTGAAATAACTGTCTGAACATGCTAGTCCGAAAACCCCTAAACTGTCTAAATGAAGAGTTGATGGGACAAGTCCCCAACTAACTCCAACTACTGAAATAAACTAAGTAATGAAAAAATAAAGAAATAATTAGGTCCTCGAATGATGAGGACTCACTACTAACTTTGAATACTGAGACTAGAATGCTACTGATGCTCTGGAGCTTATGCTTCTGAATATATGGCGTAAAGTAAAACACCATAGCATAAATACGTCAGTACGATTGAATGTACTGGTATGCATGTGAGGTAGGCTGAATACAAATGGTTCACATGCATAAACTATACTAACTGACTGGATAACATGAACATGAGAATCCATGCATGAATACATAGTAACTATAACTAAGTTCGTGATAACATGATTACTGAGTTTGAGTACTGATAGCATGAGATACTGATAGTTGTATACTAAAATAACTGATACTGAGCGACTGTATCTAACAGTCTAGGTTCTGATGGAACTAGCTGAATTCCGTACTGTTCTGAGTTGACTGTATCTGACAGTCCTAAAATTTGAAGCACTATCTGAGTTCTTTTACTAAGACTGAATAACTGTATCTGATAATCCTGATTCTATAACTGAAACTATGAGAAGTATTTATCTAACCGACATGCCCCAAATAATGCATTATAGCTGAGTTGGGGTCCAATCTGTAACCCCAATTGGAAGGGTGTCAATACCGCGCCACTGGTAAGGACAAGCTGTGGGTAAGTGGCCCCAAAATAGAATGGTGGGCCCTCATCTGAAAGTGCTTATCCACCTCACCAACCCTTATCTGACAGTGTTCATGTCTCAACCTATGCTGGCTAGATAGTTCTGGAACGCAAGGATGACTTCTAAGAATCACACCCTTATCTGAAAGTGTGTGTTCCCATCCTTGGGTTCACTTAGTGTTAATTCCTACTCCTATCTGAATAGACACACTGAACATAATTAACTGAACTGGACTAAACTAAATACATGGAGTTCTGTTGACTGATAGAATACTACTAAGATTACTGAATTACTGAGCTTTCCTGGGTCACATGATAAACTGAGTTCAATGGATTATGGCTTGACTGAGGGTATCATGAAAACATGACATTGGATCTAGGAACACAACTATATTTTTCGGGTATAAGTAACCCCAGGACTCGATAGAATAAAACTGACAAAGTATGACTTTCTTGAATACATGACCAACATTGACAATCCATAATATAATAAGATGGGGATTTCACGAAGTACAAGTTCTAAAGCACCACAATGGCTACACATATATCCATAATTCATTGACTACGACATTTCATCAAACACTTAACATGCATGAACTTGTATATGAATGGGTATTTTATATTATCATATGAGTATGGCACTTTTCCTTCACATAGGCATTTAATCAAACACATGGGAAGCATGCTTTGGTTATACAATCATCCACACATCTAATAATCATAGATACATCAATCAACTTATAAATTGAAGGGTCTATCATGAATACTAAGCAAATCATCACATATTGGGATCAATATTTGGAACATGTATTTCAAAACATGAATCAAAACCCTACAACATCATGAACATGAATTTCAAATTTAATTTAAATCATGAATATTCATTTATACACAAATATTGGATTTTTAAAAGAGATTCTTAAGATTCATAGGTGAAACGGACCCATGAATCAACACATGACATACCTTGATTGTGAGTTTCTTGAAGTTCTTGGACTTGAAGAATTTGAATCTCTTAGTTTTCTTGAAGAAAGGTTTGGATCTTGAGTTTGGGAATAGATCTTTGAGAGGAAAACCCTATTTTTTTTTATGTTGTAGATGAATAATGAAGGCATGAGCCTTGGTCTGATATTATTAGGTATTATAAAGGGTGGTAAACGACTAAAAATCTCTTTTCAAAAATGACTTAAAATAATTGAATGAAAGATGCGACAGTGGGTGCGACAGTCCGTCGCTGGGTCGACGGTCCGTCGGTCCTAACCATCGCACCTGGGTAGAATAGGGGTTCACTTTCTCTCCTATGACGGCTTAGGCAATGGTCCATCATCTTGAGCCATCACCCTAAGTATAATGTGGTCTCACTACCTCCGCTTTGATGGCTTGGGCAATGGTCCATCGCTAGCTTGATGGTCCGTCGGTTCTCACCATCGTACCTGGGCAGTTTTGACTTCTTTTTGTATTTCGGTCATAACTTTCTACCTCAATATCGGATTTTAACAAAATTGGTATCGATGGAAAGCTTATTTAATTTCCCACTCAACAAAAAGTGAAAATCTTAAAAATTCCATGTGTATAAAAGTGGATTCATCTTTCAAAATAAGTTTCTAACATTCTTAGGACGATTTCAAGCTAGGTAGGAGTACAAGGTATTATAGAGGGCTTCAAGAAAGGCTCCACTTGAGTGTTATTTTATAGTACAAAAAGTCCATCATTCCCTTAATGTGAGGCCCCTATGGTGTGTAAGATCCCTTCTCCTTTCTTAACTTGGACAAGGCTTTGAAAGGGCTCCAAAAGGTCTTCAATCACTTGCACCATCTGAGATTTGAACCTTCTACAAGATCTTGTACTTTTTATGCTCTTTATGCTTGTATCAGTTACAAAATTGATTATTTGTGTAAGTACTTTCTTAAAATAGCTTTACTGAGAAGTGTTTTTGAAGAAAGCAATTCGTGTTTGATAAATTTATTTGAAAAGTACTTTTGATAAATAGATTGTGTTTGGATAATCTTTTCAAGAAGTGATTTTTGAGACAAATGATCAAAAAGGACATGAATCAATAGACATTTACTACTAAAATCAATTTATAGAGACAAATATTTTAAATATCTATTATAATAATTTTGATTAAAATTTTATTTTTATTTAATTAAAAAGCATGTTCTCTAAAAATTTCAATCAATATTTATATACATAAATCATTAAAAATATTAATAATGATATATTACTTAAATAATTTAAATATCCTTTTAAAATATCTAACAAAAATAAATATAAAAACTATTTCATAAATTAAATCGTTATTTATGAAAATATTAATGACAAAAATAATTAGTCCTTTATACATCACAAAATTCTCAATGATTTCATCACTAATTTTACTATGCGATCTCTCCATATAGTAGAAGATCTGTCTTGTATTTCTGAAGGTATACAAGAAGGCTCATATTCTTCTTCATATATTTAAACTACATGGGAACAAATATGTCACTTTTCATGAAATATTTATTTAAAATCAAATATTCGAGAAAAAATTTAGAAGTGTTGTTAAAATATCATTTATTCTAGTAACGTGATTCATCTGTCATTTGTTATCATTAATAATAAGATACCAAAAGTTATATATTATTCGGATCATCATCAATGATTTATAAAAATTTATTTAAAGAAAATGAGTGAAAATAAAATAATAATATATAAATCATAAATAAAATAAAGAATTATGATGTAAATATGAAGTATAAAATATTAAAATAAAACTTTAATCATACTTATAAGATCTGCTAATTTATATATATATATATATGTATATATATATATATATGTATATATATATATATATATGTATATATATATATATATATATATATATATATATTAGTGTGTGTGTGAGAGAGAGAACGATAGGGATATTTTAGTCACGAAAAAGTAATTTTCTGCTTCTGCTTTTTTTGAAAAGCAAAAATTTTCTACTTCTTACCAGATGTAGATAAGCTGCTTCTACTTCATTTTAAAAGCACTTTTGTACGTTTACCAAACAACCTTCTTTTAAAAAAGTATTCTTTTTCTTAAAATAAGTGTTTTTCTTGGGGAAATAAGAAATCCCAAATAGCCACTAAGTATCCTCGTCTCTTCTTCGCAAACTCAGAATCAGTCGAAGGAAACAATCCTTCTTAATTCAGTTCTTTTCCAGTCTCAGATTCATCTATATAGTTTTCTTCATGTAAATTCATGCACTCGCAGATTTGTTCAGTCGCTCAGTATGTTTTAGATTAAGTCATGTAGTTATTTCATTTGTGCATCCTAGAATATAGCCTCGGTTCCTTAGTATCTTCAGTTTAATTAGTCTCAATCAAGGACTAATGTTCCCAAGGGGGAGATGTTGTTATACCCCATACTTTTCTTAGCTTAATTTAGCTCCAAGTGTTATAAATATTTATGCGTATAGAATTTTCCATCTCTAGACCCACCAATGTATTGATAATTGAACCAGCTTTCCAATGATACAAATTTCGCCTCAATCCGATACTCGGTTAAGAAGTTATAGCGGTTTTAACGAAAGCAATAAAGCACCACGATAATCATCGCGTCGCAGAGAAGGAAAAATTTGCGATTGTCCGATTTCCAGTGGAGCACCGCGATTAGTCTGCATCGCGGAGAAGTTCCAGTTCTCATTTGTCCTTTTCTAGTGGTGCAACTCTATTATGCCTCATCGTGCCAGAAGCCAAAATGACACTCGTCCCTTTTCAGTGAGCCACCTTGATAACGGTGTATCGCGGTGGGGCAAAAAATCGGGACTTCCAATTCTGAGTTAAATTTTTAAAGGATAATTTAGTCTTTTTCTAAGCCCCCAAATCGTGAATAACTGAGAATTAAACCTATTATAAGCCTAATATACTCACTTTTAATCAAATTACACTCCAAGGAAACCCTAGAACTCAAATCTTAGTCCTCAAAAAATACAAATTCCACCATTCTTTTTTCAAGATAACTCAAAATTCAAGATTCCCAATTCAAGAATATTCAAGAATCAATCTTCAAGAGCACAAATTGGAACCTAAAGTTCAAGCTTCTTCATTCAGTCATCAATTAAGGTTTGTGAGATTTTCAACAAGGATAATTCTTTCATTCTTGTGCCCAAAACTAGTTTTTAGTTACAAAGTTATATGATTTTGTATGATTACCCATGAATTTCAATTTAGGGTTCATACCCAAATATTGCTATTTGACGATTATGAGATTTTAAGTGATTTAGATGATGAAGCATGGCTATTTTTATATTCTCATGTGTATGATATAAATTTCCAGATTTTGAATTGAATTTCAATGCTTTCACTACTAAGCATGAACTTTATTATGATTTGATATGAATTTGATGCATAGGTTACTAAGCCCTAGTTTGAATGTTGATATTTCAATAATGAATATGCTTTAAGCATCCCGTGACTAGTTATTTTCAGGTTTTAATATAGATTTGATCTTTTGATCTCTGCTTAGATATGAAATCCATTTTACAGTTTCAGTTACAGTTTAAATTAACAGATATACAGTTGGTTTTCATTGTAAACTATTTATACTATTTTTAAAGTGGATTTTCTACAGAATGAGCATACAGATTAAAGAGAGTAGTATTTAGCATCGAGTTGGGTATGTTTACATGCCCCAGAACTATGAGCCAACATAGGTACAGATTATCAGATTATTCCCATTTCTATATGGATGACAGTTAAAGATGTGATCACTTAGATTCTATTAAACTCCTTAGAAAGAGTATGACATCTCTCCCCAACATGAGGTTTTCCCATAAGGGAACAAGATGTTGGACTCCATATTCTATCATATGGTTTATGTCGGTTAGAAGAACCTCCCTACAACCTACAGAAAAAAGTAAAGACTAACAGAACAGCTTTTAGAAACTAAGTGTAAAGGCTCACGATTTTATTCAGATATTATTTTATATAAGTCATTAGCTACTAGATTTCAATTTTTAATTTACATACATAGAAGTGAGTCCTTCCTATACTTAGACAGTATGATTTCAAGATAGAATACAAGTGCAGCTTTTAGAAAATTAAATGTTATGACTCACTAGATTTATACAACATGTTTTGCTACTCATTATCATGATTCTCAGTTTTCAGTTATTCAAGCTTTGTGAGTTATCTCTATTTAGCATGCATTATTTACAAATTTTGATCATGTTGAGACACTATTTTACTTATGCATTCAACCCCATATACTCTGTACAATCCAAAATCAGTGATCTACATATATGTCTATGTTTTATATTGTCTTATAATGTTGGTTCAGGTGCCCAGTTTCAGCAGCATGAGTGATTTCGAGCATCTCCATCTACATCCTAATAGTTGGTGAGTCCTCATAGTTCGGGGAACAAGTCATTCAAATTTTCTAGTTTATTATTGTAGTTGATTCAGTATTTTTTTAGTCAGTTTGAGTCAGTTAGGGACTTGTCCCAGTGGCTCTCTAGTTATTAGTAGTAGAGACTTGTCAGACTACTAGATATGATTCAGATTGCCACTATTGATTAATTAGATTCTTGTGTTTAGTATTTTTAGATATTATATATAGATGATTTTAGCTTAGCGCATACAAATTCTGTATTTTATGTTTTACTATATATCTACATTTGCTTTATTATGAGCTTCAAATTTAGTAGAGGTCTTACACGGTTAGCTTGAGGCTACTCATAGTCTCAAGCACCGTGTGACATCTCGGGACCCATTTTTTGGGCATTACAAAACATTGTTCCTTGATGTTAAATTAGGCAATGGATGGGAGGCAACCCATCATGCCACAAAAGTAGACTGTATCCTGAAATCATTGATATTTAGAGCAGGTTCTATTGTTAAGATTGATCCATGAAAATTAGGTGCCCAATAAGGTGCATTTGAATGACTTTGAGAAAAGGAAAATGTAGTGGAGTTGAGTTATGGGTTGACAAACAAAAAAATAGGGGACCAAAAACTGCTCCTAATAATTGCAATCACGTGGGGTTTACGATCGCAATCCATTGCCCGTGATCATGACTGAGGCTGTTTTAACATGAACCATTCACCCCCAAACATAATTCTACACATATTCCATCTCAAAGTACTCAAATTGCAACCATTTTTACATATGTAGTGGGCATCCAAAAGTATATAAATATCCCCTTGGCATCTCCTAATCTGGTATGTGCTTCAATTCCTTATTTTATTCTCACGCATAGGCCTTAGAAATCATGTCTTAGAAATGGAATAAAAATGGCAGTTTGATGCTTAATATTGAATTAAATTGAGTTTTTTGGGATGTTGTTTGTTGTTATTAGTGTGCACATAAGTGGGGAAGTCTAAAGTATCCAAAATTATTCAAAATTGTTATATATCGCTTGTGCAAAACAAGTCTTCGGTGAAATGCCCAAATAAACCTTTTGATTCATATTCACCAATTGACGTAGGATTAAATGTTTAGGATTTATATCCCATGTTCCTAGTATTTATTCACTTGTATTGAACAAAAATTGGTAAGGAATTGGACCTTTAATTTCTTTACAGTTTTTTAATATGCCTCAGGTACCGCGATTGCGGTCCTTAGCGTAGTAATCATGACATTGTGATCGCAATCTTATCTCCTGCGATCACAAAAATTTAGAACATAATTTTGACAAGCCTATCAAGAGTCGTGATCAAGATCCAATCTGGTCGTGATTGCAACATCTGAGGCCAGTCTAATAAACTGGTCCAACTCTCAGACCTAGCATTTTAATCCTATGTCCCATAAATTTTTTCTTTAGCTCAATTAGATTGGATAGAATATTTTCTTTACATTAACCTTATGGAACAATTCTCTGTGTGGATTCTAGGTACTCAATGGCAGGCTACGATATAAACTGCTTTATGGCCACTGAATGTGAGATTGCATATTAGGAAGAAGTTGTTGCTTAAGAGAGGAATTGAGTTAGAAAATATACCCAAAAATCTCCCAGTTTTCCATAGAATGCTAATGGTTATGGTTAGATATACTTTTCCCTAGGACCATACTAGGAAAATGAACATTGGGTTAGGGAATTCTACACAAATCTCAGCATAGTAAAGTTATCCAACCTAGTGATAGAATCAGGGGTAAAGAAGTTTATTTTAGGGCGAGCAGATCAATAAAGTTTATGGGTTGCTGAATGTGGACATGAGGGACTATGAATCTAAAGATTGTGCCCTTAGGAAGGGGTGTTTTGTGGGCCACAACAAAAAATAGAATACTAACAAGTGACTTCACAGCTAAAACTAGAATCTGATTGTCCATTATTTGCAGCAGGGTCTCTCCCACTACCAAACTGATAAATGTCCTGAATATGCGTGCTTAGATAGTGTTCTGCCTCTTTGACAATGTTTCTTTGAATGTTGGTTACTTTGTGCTCATGAAGATTCAGCATTAAATAAACAAATGCGATCCTATACTCAATTCCCATCATTGATCACAGAGTTATGTAGGCGAGCTGGGCTATTAGGATATTTGGATCTCTCCAAAGACTCCCATTTACCCACTTAAGATCTGAAAAGAGAAAGCTTCTGGAAAGAGCAAACAAAGAAAGATTGAATCAGCGAAGTCGGTGGAGGACAACATAGATTCTTGCAGACCTTCATCGGCTGGGCCTTTGAAGAGATTTCAGGAAAAATGCATTTCATCAGTGAGTTTGTGTCCAATCTACCTCAGGGGTCAGGAGAGCCTTTCACCTCCCGTTATTCCTGCATTGCTCAGTCTGACTATGAGAGATACCTTGAGAACCAACTAAGTAGGGAGATACTATTTCAAGACTTGAGCGAGCCTACTCTTTATTGGAATGTTCACATCAATCCTTATAGAAGTTACATGATAAGATGCAAAAGAGGGAGAATAAGAGGAAAAAGATCTTCACTAAGATGTGGAAAGGGGTAAAGGGCCTATGGAAGGTCCTAAAACCCAAAGAAAGATTTTTTCTCCTAGGGTTGATTATGAAGATGATGTTCCAACTATCTGGTCAGACTCTGATAATGCTAGGGATAATGCCAAGACAAAGAGCAACGATAGATCTTGCGGCGGTTATAGGGAGCACCCTTTACTCTTTTTATGCTTTTATGATTAGGCAGTGAGGTCAGTGTTAAATTTTAGTTAGGGGTGCTTGTCTCCATATTTATTTGATTTGATGCCATGGCCTGTATTATTTGGATATTTATCTAGATGCTTTTGTTTTGGATGATCTTATTTTCATTTTGGGTTGTTATATTGGGCACCGTTAAGGTTCCTACATTTGATGGATTAATAACTTATTTTCATTCTTAGATTTTTAGCTTGTTTTGATAATGATATTGTTAAGCCTTTACCTATGATAGATTGAGTGACGACATTCTTAAGGAAAAATCTTCGTGTTTTTAGGTTTGTAAACTATAGTTGCAGGGGAAGTTGGAGTACCTATGGAATTATAAATTTTGGATTGCCTTTATGCCATGGACAATTCTGAGTATCCACAAGGTTTGCCCTTGTAATAGTCAAAATGTAAGACGATGGCTTGATTTGGTGCTTAGAATAACCAATATTATGCGGTGAAAATGTGAAACAAATATCCCTCCATCCCAATTTTTTTGTAAAAAATCAAGGGCATGGACGTGAATGGTTTTGTAACAACACTTTCCTCTTTTTGTGACTCCAAAGTCTTTAGTTGGTAGTGTGTGGAAAATATCTCCTTGTTTCTCTAATAGGAAAGAAATAAGCCCCTTGAATAGTTTGCATGCCTTGTGTGGTGAGCTTAGTAATTTAATTCTCATGCTTACTTATGCAATCTAGAACTTTCCCCATTAGTTTCTTAAAGCTAATCTTGATTATGCATGGTTGGTGAGATAATCTTAAGCCTTTTTGGTAACATGGAAATCCACTATAGCCTAAAAAGCCAACTCATACATAGATTTTATCTCTAGTTACCCACTTTGATCCTTTGAACCTTTCTTTGGCAACCACATTACAAGACTCGAGCCATTTGACTTTTATCCCTCTTTTGAACCCTACCCTCTTTGAACTTGAAAGTGAAACCTGAGTCTAAAAGCCTAAGGTAGGGGTGGTGAGTTGTGGAAGAGATAATTTTGGGCCATGGAATTATAAGTGAGTTCCTAAGAGATAAACAATAAGAGTAAATGAATCAGAAAAAGAAAGGATTCAACAAAGGAAAGAAATGCATGAATGGTACAAAGAAAAGAGTTTAGAAGGAAATTCATTCAAAAGATTTAGGTAAATTAAGGAAGTAAACATAGGTTGCTAGAGTTGGAAAGAAACGAAGTGGCCCATGAACCAAAGTTTAATTGAATAGTGTGTTATGTAGAGTTCAAGGAGGGTGTAGTCACTTTGATCCCAAATGTTTATCCTACCCTTTCCCGAGCTTACATTGCAAGCTTAAAAAAGTCCTTTGAGATCTCTAACCAAGTGTCTTGAATTTAGTGGCTAGTTAAAATAAGGGCAAGCATATGGCATGATACTTGTTTGCATTGAGAGGTTCTTTGTGAGAGTGAGTGCTTGCATTTTAGACTCTTCTTCCATAATAGATATTTTTATGTGTGGGACTTCCTTTCGTGAGGAGGCATGTGGACTACTAGAGGCAGTGAAGTTGTCAACTTCCAAAAATAAGGCAACGGAGTATAGTTGACTCACTAATGATAGAGAGCCACTCATAGAGAGTTAGTGGTTGTTTCTTGGTTATTCTTAAAAGTTTTTTGTGCCCTGAAAGTGTGTTTGATTTTAAGGGGATTTGTAATAATAGTGTCTCTTATGCTTGAGGGAAAATTTGTAGTGCTAATCAAGTTTTGAATTATTGTGATCATTTGGTTGAATAAATGGGCTTATATTAGGTAGTCTCACTGAAAGAGAATCAATGTTGCTTGAGGATAAGCAAAACTTTATGTTGGGGGTGTTGATGAGTGGAAAATTTACCACTCATTGGTAGCAAAATTTGTGCACATTACTATGATTAAATTTTGTATTTGAGACTAATTGTCTATTTGAATGCATTCATTTCTAGCTTTTGTGGTCTTATAGGAATTATGATGAAAGTGAGAGAAAATAAAGATGAACGGAAAGGAAAATAGAAAAAAAGGAGAAAAATATGGAATCATAAGGCCCTTAGGTATCGTGATCACAACCCTTAGAGTTGCTATTGCGGTCAATCAACCAGGGATCAGAAGATTCTCAAGTACCACGATTGCGATGAAATTCTATGCGATCGCAGAAGAGCGATCTTGATACAAAGAATGCGATCGCAATGGAGCGACTACATGTCCAAGGAAAGTATCATCATTTCACGTAGCCGATACTAAATTCTCAAAAGGGCAAAACCCTTAGATAACTGAGGCATCTTCCAACTAATTTTGAAGTTCATATTGAGAGAAACCCTTCCAATTTAGGGAAGAAAAATTATGTTAAAGATCCAATGGATTTTTAGTTGTAATTTGACTTTGAGGTGTGTATTACTCTTGATTTTATTTTTAATGGAAGCATTGAATTCTAACTTAGGTATATCTCTTTTCTCCAATCTCATGAGTATCTAAATATTTATCTTGGGGTTATGCTTGAATAAGGTGTAAAGTGTATGGGTGTAGATTGTTAGTCCAAATTATTAGTTATTGATGTTGGGTTTTGCTATTAATCTTTGATTTAAATAATTATGGGAAAAATCCCCAATTTATTTGGATCCCATACCATTCTTAAAAAAAATATGTGGGTGATGAGTAGTAGTGACCGCTTATTTGACACCCATTATTTCCTTAGCATTATCTTTGAAATAAGGATGTTATGTGATGTTGCTAGATTGCTTGACATCATCCTAGAAATAAGGATGTTTTGTTAAGGTGTGGATTGGTAAAATTGGCACACTCATGAGGTATTCGAAAGAATCCATGAGTGCAACTTGGGAGCTGTTGAAAGGCTCGCATTAAGCGTTAAAGATCTAGCCTACCCAAACCTTTGACTAAGAAATGGACTAAGCCTCAATCACCCATGCATTTATTTCCCCTTAGGATAAGTATAACCCCAAGACTCTTCTCTTATAAGATTTTAATCTACAATTATTGTTCTCTATTAGTGTCACAAGTTAATTTTGTTTAAACAATGTTTTGGATCATAACCCCACTTTAATTTATGTGTTGCTTTAAGTATATATTGCGGGTAAAGGCATAGTGACTTTCATGTACATAGGTATCGAAAGCTAAATTACATTCCTCGTGTATTCAACCCCAACCTAAATTGGGTTATTATATTGACAATAATCACTTATCACCAAAATAATGGTGTAAGTTTAGCGTTAGTAAAGGTAAGATGATTATTAGTTTTTATCCCTCACTCTTGTATAGGAGCATATGTTCATTTCATTCTTAGTGCAGTCAAAGCTTTAGGGAGACACACTTCAGTCTTTTCATCTATATAAGCAGTAGGTATATAATGTATGCAACTCATGGTGTTTTATCCATAGTTGGATTGACAAACGATTGGAAATTAGCCTTGCTTGTCCCAACTATCTAAAAGTAACATTTGTATTATATGTGTTCAGTATATAGCTAGTATTTATTTTGAGCCAAGATCAAACTAAGCCGCAAAAGAATGCTCCTTACTTACAGCTATTCTCATGAGCCATTTTTAGTCGAATGACTTGCCATACTTTCTAGAATCTGCTCTTGTGGGATAAGATGGGTTCAAGCTGCTCTCACTTATTCTTTCATTATTGTTAGCTTGCCGTCACTGTGATGGTCGTAAGATATTGTGGGTGATTTTGATTCAAGAATCTTGCGCATCAGAGCAAACTCTTTGATTGTATCACATTAGCTATCCCTAATTTGATAAGGCAAGAGAGGCGGGTAGACCGATGTAAGATAGTTGGAAATTCCAACTCGAATTCCCTAGTACTACTGGAATTGCCCTAGGTGAAGGATTTGGAAACTGGAAAATAACTTTCTATTATAGTTGTAATGGTTCCAAACCTTAACTATCCTAGTCTAGTAAGAAGTTGTCTATTTTGCATGCCCTTCCTATACTAACTTATACTCAACTCTATTTAGTTGGGCTTTCAGATTTAGACTCCTATTGATAGGAGAAACATAATTCTTAAATAAAATTTTTGATTTGCCCTTTTTAATTTTAAGCTAATTTTCAAACTATTTTTTGGACACGAAGAAATATAGTCAATATAGGTATCACTTTACTCATATTACTGTATATATATGTGTGAATTTTACACTACAATGCCATTCAAAGATCATGTAATGAATGCGAGCAATTTGTGGACAGTTTGAAACTAAAGTTCAGTAATGAGGTAGGCTACGACCTACTCTTCTCTAAGAGATGGTGTATTATAGATTGCATGCTAGGTTAAGGTTATAGGATAGGTTGATAGCTAGTATATCCTAAATCAGCATATTTCAGGAATTAGAATAGAAATGTGAATTGAGCATAAGGTTAGAATACCCACTATATTTGTTGGATTCTATGTTTAGTGATTTGGATGATATCCCTAGATTAGGTCCTCCAAGTAGCTTGATGTCCATGTTTTACCTTAAATTTTTGAGTTATAATATTGATATTATTGTAAATTTTATATTATTGGGCCCGAGGCCTTAGTTACGATAGTAGTTTGATTCCAAGTTAGTTCTCTATGCCTTATAATATTGGTGGTATATCCTTTAGAGGCTTAGGTTCTTTATTTTCTATTGCTTGGATACTAGCGAGACATGCATACATTTAAACACATTCATGCTTATTTAATGATATGTTTTCAACAAAAACTTTGGTTTTAATACTATTATTTGAAAAAGGGATTAATTCCTTTTTTTGCATACTGATTCTTTAAATGGAAGTTGTACCACCTGTTTTAACCCTTTCGTATTTCACTTAATAGAGAAAATGGTTTTGACCTTCTTAAAACTATTTCAAAAGATTCAAGAAAAATTTGAAATAGTTTTTAAGAAATTCATTGAGTCACCACATGATTTTTATAGAAAATATCAAGAAAACGAGTTTCAGAGGTTCCAAAAACAAAAATAAACCTTTAAAACTAGAGAAACTGGGTAAGGGTTCAATGAACTCCCTAAGAAGGTTTTTAAGGCACTTAGGAGCTCCCATTTAAAATGGTTTACCAAAAGAACTAACTTGACTAATTAAAAGTGGCCAATTTTCACAAACACTTGATCTTATAGATAATATAAAAATTATTTATTTAAACGTTTAAAGAGACATTTATTAATACTAAGGTGAAACATTCTACTTGAATTAAACTAAGCTACCATTTTTTCTTTGGATTTAAGAGAAAAATGAATTTTACTTTTGTAAAAGAAAAAGATTATGAAATTACTTTCTTAATATTAATTATTATAGAAAAGACGATTATGCTATAGATAATACATTTGAAAAAATATTAAGAGAATATTAAATTAAAAATATCATATTAATTATGGAAAGTTAAAACTTACAAGAAAATTTAGTTTCATGAGTTTGAAGAAAGTTACTTTAATCTCAATTGACTATTAGTTATATGAACATAACAAATATCATTTTGGAATAAAATTCTTAACCTTTTTAAAAAACTCATTTTAAGGAGTAAAATGAAGGAACCATTTTAATTCATTTTAGGCAATATAAATTAGGCAAAGAAATTATGAAATAATTAAAAGAAATCTACGATAAAATAAAATGACAACACTTTAGGGAATTTGTCTAGGTTAATTGATAAAATGTTAGTTAATACAAATAAATAATACAAGCTTCAAAAAATAATACAAGAATTGAAATTGGGCCCTTAATTAGCCCATCAATAAAGCTGACCAGCTTTTGGGCTTTGAATCATAGACTTCAGTCCATTTTTATCCATGTACACCAGTTGTATATTACAATTATTTCCTTTGTATTTTTTCTGTATATACGATGTATATCAGCGTATAAGACCCTGTCTATATGCTCCTAGCTTCATCATGCAAAATATCTAGACGTATATTAACCACCTTTGATCTGTAAAGCCTCTATATATGGCATATATAAATGTATACCTAAAGCTATCCATGGTATAGATTCGATGCAAGTTGGGTTTAACCCAAATAAATGCAAGGGATGAGAGTCTGTGGGACTCGACGGAGGAGTTCATGCATAGGGAAAGATAGTGCGAATTAGTAAATTTGTTAATATATGAAGAAAGACGTTTATTAAACATATAGGAAAATACACATCACAAAGACAACTATCTCACACATCAACTTCAGTCAATTTGATGGAAAATAAAGAAAGAAAACAAATATTTATCTATCTATCCATGGTCACATTTTAGATGAAAGGGGAAAGTTATGCTGCAAGTAGGTTGCATTTTATACCAAAGATATTAAACACAATCTGAGGATAGCCCGAATAGAATTAACTTGGTGCTTTAATTTTCCAAACTAAATCAATCACTAATGATACTAATAAAGTACCATGAAAAAAAAAACTTTCATTTTTACATCCATAGCTCATATTCTATATATATTGATTAGCTATTTGGTGTTTACACCAAATAACCGGTAATAAGTACATAACATGCACCTTTTTTATTTACTTTATTCAAAGTTAATTTATCAAAAGAGCATGATTAGAACTATCATATTGGTTATTATTTGTTATCAGTTTATTTTATGTTAATAATAAATAGCTTAATTGTTAGAAAATATATTATTGTAAACACAAGGCTTTCAGTTTTACAAGAGTGACAAATGTAATATTGTAAACACAAGTGTAATTTTAAATCATTGTATATTCTTGGATCATTCTCTATTTCAACATAATGATTAGCATCTAAGGGGTATAATCCTTGAGTTTTTGTCACCGGTGGGGCGGTGGCATAGGTAAATACTAGCGGAGCATGGCGTGACAAGGATATGTTCTGAAACTTTGGAGGAGCAAATGCATACACAAAAGGGGCTTTCTGAGAAGCAGGAGCAAAATGACCTTCTTGATTAACTCCTTCTAATGTTGGAAACATATGCCCATTTTGTTGAGCATCAGGAGGCAGAGTCTTGTTTGGTGGAGTTTGAGAAGGTATTTTACTTTGCATCACCATGAGCCTTAGCGTAGCAATTTGTTTCTCCAAACCAACAATGAGCTCTAGGGTTAGTTCTCTTCCTATCAAGGCACTCGGGTCCATTGCTACATAGAAGGTGGGAACTGACTAAGATATAGTTTTTATCTTGATCCGACAAGAATCTATAGTTGAACGTGTCCCTCTATTATCCTAAGAAAGAACTGATAAATCTATAGTTTCTTTTTTAACCTTAGACCATGTGAAATAATAATATTCTGCCAGCAATTAGTTTTCCCTTTAGTGAAGAGAACAAGTTTGACTACCAACACAAATCAGCCTCTCCCTAAAAAGGAAGAAAAACACTCTAAAGTTATAAAGTTAGTTCATGATCGTACTGATTTACCAAAGTAATATATGAAACAAATGACATATATTTGGTTTGAAGAAGACTATGTCCAGAATTTGAAGGATAAGACACTTGGGAAAGTGACCGAATGATCAGAACTTTGATCATTAGATGGGTCTTGAATTTTATGAAAAAAAAATAGCATCTCTAATAGAATGAACTAACTGATTTGAAGAAATTGGGTGTTTACGAATAAATATCCTAGAGGGCTTATAGGAAAATCTATTTTAAAGACAACATAATCTTTTCAATAATAGAGTATCTGATATGGGCATGACCACGAAGATGGATTAGTGAGAGAGTGTGTTGACCTAAGACTTGGAGTGTACAAGTGCAGTATGAAGAAGGATGTTGGATACCCCAAAACCTACACTCCAAGGGTGCCTTGTTCTTAAATTTTAATAAGGGCAAGAAGGACTTTTACACTTCAAGACATTACCCTCAAGAGGCGGCTCAACTTAAGATTTATTAAGGGCATTGTGGTCTTTCGATACCTCTCTTTTACACTCCATAGGATTACCCTTCATTAAGGGTATTTTTGTCTTAGAATATAATAACTATAAATAGACAATTAGGCTTCTATTTTTAATTAGCTGTTGAGTGATATTGAAGAACACATTCTTCTCTTAATAGAGAGTCCTTTAGTGTAGGGCTTGGAAAAGCCATTTTAGTGTAGGACTTGAAAAAGTCATAGTAACTAGGGTTAGCTTTAGAGTGGATTCACTAGAGTTGGCAATCCGGCTTAGAAACGTTGGTGCTTTGGGGTGCTTCGAGTCCCTTTTGTGTCAACGTAAGAGTGTGGTGTTCCAATTTCAATCTTAAGTAGCTTTTGGTGTTTGATACACACCTTAGTTCCTTAGGTATTGTAATTGTTATGTCTCACTATCTATCTTTTATTTATGCAAGTGTTTGAGTTTTTATTTCCTTAATCCGCTTGTGTTTCTTCTAGTGTTGTAGTTTCTTCTTTATCCTCTTTCTTTTAGTTGTAGTTTCGGTTTTTGCATTGTTTCCTTTATCATTTGGTATCAAGAGCCATGTTTTAGATTTGTTCCTACAACTCTAAGTCTTGGATTATTTATTACCTTGAAGAAAATAAACAAAAAAAGAGTATAGAAAATCAAAAATCTCACAAAAAAATTGTTAATTCATTTTTTTGTTTTGGCAGATTTTTTAGACTTGTTCCCTAGCACTAAGAGAGTCTAGATCTAAATTTTGAGCAAGATCCAGGTTGTGTTGAACATTCCACCATTGTTGAACTTGAGTTTAAAGTTTTTTGAGGGTGGATTTCGTGTGGTATATTGTGGTTTGGACGTTTTGGACATGATTTTATTTTATTTGTACTTGGCTTGGCAAAGGGAACCTAGATCTAAAAGAAAATTTGAATTTGGAGGTCATCTGCCTTGTGGTCAAACTTGACCAACTTTTGAATATTCATATTGTTCTTCCTTGATCTTCATATTTTGTTGGAGAAGAATATTCAAAAGTTCTTGATTGACCTTGAAAAGGGAAGAAAGAAAGTGTACTAGTTGTTAAAGGCAATTCCAAGAAGCTTCCTAGTCTTGCCAAAAGAAGAAAACAACAAAGATAAAAGGAGTCTTTAAGTACAATTACAAGTACAAGGGGGGACCAATTCATTTCAAATCCATTTTGAAGCTTGAAAAGGCTCCCAAAACCTTTTGAAATTCCCCTATAAACCAAAATCACACTCTCTTGGGATTGAGTTGGCCGAGACAAAAATTTTGTAGAACAAAATATTTTGAAAAGTTGACGTCCAATTACAAGGTGCCACATCATCATATTTTGGACAACCTAATTTTAGCTCAAACTTGGATTTCTTAGTTTCTAATTTTAATTCTTCGTTACATTTTATTGATTCTATCACTAATTAGCAAACTAGTAACTACCTACTAGGTTTAGAATTAGTATTAGAATCTTTTTCTTTCGTGTTATCATTCTTTGTGTGTTTTTCTTATTTTGTAATTCATTGTATTTTGTTAGTTCAAGTCCGAAAGAAATTTTTCTTTGAGTCACCTCAAACAAAAATCTATTCCAGGAAAAAGAAGACTCATCCCTTAATCACCCACGAAGAACAAGTCGAATTGTCAACACTTGTGAAACCAAGTGTGAGGTAAACTCAGAGTAAGAGTTGGTGAGGTTATTTGAACTAACTTGTTTATTTTTTTTATAGGTATTTCTCTTTCTTTTATGTACCATGACTTCCAATAATATCAATGCTACGTTTGATCTCTTCAATGACCATTGTGATAGCATCAATACCAATTGTGAAGATATTAAATAATACATTAAAAAGATACGCCAATTGCTACCCAAAATTTTCCCACAAAATCAAATTACTCTTGTCCAAACACCTTGTGATGATATATTCCCAAAGTATAAAGTGGGATAGCATGATCCAAACGAAGGTAAAGAAGAATTTGCTCAAGAACATCAAGGTAAAATAGCTAACTCTTACACTTTTATGCATGTGAATGATGATTGTGCGGCTAGTAGCCCATTGAGTGTGAGTAATAGCTTACCTATTTGTGATTTTATTAATTCTTTGCCTCTTGTTGATGATGTACACATTGTGAGTGTGGATACACTAGTTGAGCCTATTGATGAATGAATTGATTCTTCTTGTAAGAGTAATTTATGTCAACCTAGTGTTGAAGCCATTGTGTTGATGATAGTACATCTATTGATTTTTTGCCTTTTGTTGATGATTTACTCATTGTGAGTGTGGATACACTAGTTGATCCTATTGATGACAGAATTTACTCTTCTTGTAAGAGCAATTTATGCCCACCTAGAGTTGAAGTCATTGTGTTAAAAAAAAGTACATCATCTTGTGAAAATTGTATTGATCAAATTATGTGCAGAATTTGTCCACCACTTCAGGATATGTGTGAAGTGTTTAATGGGTCTCAAGTAAGTTATGATGTTAAAAATATTGATCAAATGAATAGGAGTGAACCCGTGAGCTTGCCTTTTGGTAAAGGAGACCCTACGGGTTGTCTTGCTCATAGGGATAATTATGTGTTTGGAACTTCTTTGGGACTTGATGGTTGTCCATTAAAGAGTAAACTTGTGTGTTCTAAATCTGCCCCGAGGGTAGATCCTACTATCTTTAGGTATAATATCTTGTTTGAAGATGATATAGTCACTCCTAATAAACCTAGCGATGAGAATAATATTGAAGGTATAGCTTGTCTTGAAGGCTATAACCTCTATGCTAACCCTCTATTGTGTGACAACATTCCTCCTAATGATGGAAATCTCTTCTTGGAAGATGAGACTACTCTTAAGGTAAAGGAATGTTAGGTCTTGGAATAGGATAATCAGTTGGGTGATGATAATTTTAATTTGCTTGAATCCTTAAGAAACCCAATAAGTAATTGTTTCTTGAAAATTGATTATGGTTGTGATCCTTTGTATAACACCCACCAATGTTTGATGACTATGAAGATGAATTGCTTGCTTCTTGTAAAGACTTAAGTAATAATCCCTTAAATTTTAGTGGTGGTATGTGTCTACCTGAGGGAACTTCTATAGAAAGGGATGGTGTCGATTGTTTGGAAATTACTTCTTCTACTATGTGTGACCTTATTGTTGAGAGTACTCATGGTGATGATGTTGAATCATGGTGATAATGTTGAAACTAGTAGTGAGTACATACATGAGGACACCTTAGTTAAAGTTAACTTGAATGATACCTTTCTCTACTCTCTATTTGCTTTTGATGATATGTATGATATTGTAGAGAGTATATCTTATAGTTTGGATAAAGACTATGGGAAAAAGGAGTGTTGTCTAGACCCGTGTCTATCGCTACTCTTTCTATTTGATCTCGGTGCTATCTTAGGATGGGGAAGAGTTACTCTCAGCTTAGGTGCATTCCTTCCTGATATTTGTCATAACCAAGTCCTTGGTGAATTTGTCAATGGCTTTCTAATGTGTAACATAGAGGACTCTTGGTTATATGTCAAGTATGAACTGCCTTGGCATATTGATGTTATGTATTTTGCAACTCTAACCCTCATGCCATGAGGATATGTGCTTGTTTGTATTCTCTTGATTTTGCAAGGTATGGATTCGAGGTCAAATCCTTTTCAAGAAGGGAAGGATGATACGGGAACAACCACGAAGATGGATGAGTGAGAGAGTATTTTGACTCGAGACTTGGAATGTACAAGTGAAGTGTGAAGAAGGACGTTGGAACCCCAAAACCTATACTCCAAGGGCACCTAGTTCTTTACTTTCTTTAAGGGCAAGAAGTACTTTTACACTTCAAGACATTACACTCAAGAGGCACCTCACTTAAGCTTCATTAAGGGCATTGTGATCTTTTGACGCCTCTCTTTTACACTCCATAGGAGCACCTTTCATTAAGGGTATTTTGGTCTTTGAATGTAATAACTATAAATAGACAATTAGGCTTCTACTTTTCATTAGTTATTGAAGAACATTTTCTTCTCTTAAGAGAGAGTTTTTTAGTGTAGGGCTTGGAAAAGCTATTGTAGTGTAGGACTTGGAAATGTCATTGTAACTAGGGTTATCTTGAGTGTGGATCCACTTGAGTTGACAATCTGGCTTAGAAATGTTAGTGCTTTGGGGTTCTTTGAGTCCCTTTTGTGTCAATTTAAGAGTGTGGTGTTCCAATTTCAAGCTTCAGTGGGTTTTGGTATTTGATACAAACATTAGTTCCTTAAGTACTGTAATTGTTACGTCTCACTATCTATCTTTCATTTATGCAAGTGTTTGAGTTTTTTTTTCTTTAAGTCATTTGTGTTGCTTCTAGTATTATACTTTCTTCTTCACCCTCTTTCTTTTAGTTTTAGTTTCGGTTTTTGCTTTGTTTCCTTTATCAGTATCTGAATAGCTCTGACTATAATCAAATACAGGAAAAGGCGAATTGTGAGATCGTTGTGGTCAATATGAATTGTATAATGGCCTAATGAAATTTTGAATAAAACATGGATAAATTGGAAGGAATTTTATCGACGGACTTTCAAGGGTATTTTAGGAGGTTTCAAATTTTGAGTCTTATCTTCCTATTAATGCTCTAAGACTTTGAAATAGATTACTGGAATAGTCTTGTTTAAAACTAAAGATGTGTTATTTAAACACACAGATCAAGCAAATATAGAAAAAGCAAAATAGTAAAACACTTCATCACATAAGCAATTATTACTCGTCCTAGAATACATGGGACCTCTCAAGCCAAAGGAAAGCCTAGCGTTTGAAGGATATACGTGTCATTTGTAGGACTTTCCATCCCCCCCCCCCCAAATATATCCCAAGGGACAATGGACCTTACAATCCGACATTATACCCTTCAATTAAAACGCATAAAGAATAACCGTCTGTTATTGACTCGTGGTCAATAGACGCAAGGTGAGTTTTTCTAATGGGCCCAATATCATCTCAGGTATTGGATCGTCCTAGGCTTATACCTAAAAAATATTTTGGTTTCGCTTTATCCTAGGTATCTAGAGTGGGCTTTGACGAGGTTTTCAAGTGGACAACTTGGGTTTGAAAATACGAACAGTCATCAGAGGCCTAAAGTACCAATAAATTATCGTATTTTCAATATTTATTTGGAATTTATAAATAGGGGTTGGGACATCCGCGAAACTCCAAAACAATTTATATAGTCAAATGTGGAAGTATGCCATGAAATACAATAGTTTAAATTTTACATAAATTTAAACACATAAACAACAAACTGTTCAAGTATTACAAATCCAAATAATTAGTCAAACAAGTTAGTTAAAATAATTGGTTAGAACCTCGTTAAATCCCCAGCAGAGTCGTCATCCCTGTTTTATTCCTTTTGGATTTTATTTAAAAGAGAAAATGATTTTGACCTTCTTAAAACTATTTCAAAAGATTCAAGAAAATTTTGAAATAGTTTTTAAGAAATTCACAGAGTCGCCACTTGATTTTTATAGAAAATATCAAGAAAACTTAATGAGTTTCAAAGGTTCAAAAAAACATAAATAAATCTTTACAACTAAAGAAACTGGGTAAGGATTCAATTAACGCCCTAAGAATGTTTTTATGGTACTTAGGAGCGTCCGTTTGAAACGGTTTACCAAAAGAACTAACTTGACTAATTAAAAGTGGCCAATTTTCACAAAGACTTGATTTTATAGATAATATAAAAATTATTTATTTAAATATTTAATGAGACATTTATTAATACTAAGGAAAAACATTATACTTGAATTAAATTAAGTAGCCATCTTTTCTTTGGATTTAAGAGAAAAAATGAATTTTGCTTTTGTAAAAGAAGAAGATAATTAAATTATTTTATTATTATTAATTATTATAGAAAAGTCGATTATGTTAGAGATAATACCTTTGAAGAAATATTAAGAGAATATTAAATTAAAAATATCTTATTAATTATGGAAAGTTAAAACTTACAAGAAAATTTAGTTTCCTGAGTTTGAAGAAGTTACTTTAATCTGAATCGACTATTAGGTATATGAACATAACAAATGCAATTTTGGAATAAAATTCTTAACCTTTTAAAAAAAACTCATTTTATGGAGAAAACTGAAGGAACCATTTTAATTCGCTTTAGACAATATAAATTCGACGAAGAAATTATGAATTAAGTAAAAAAAAACTAAGATAAAATAAAATGACAATACTTTAGGAAATTTATCTAGTTTAATTGATAAAATGTTAGTTAATACAAATAAACAATAAAAGTTACAAAAAATAATCTAAGAATTGAAATTGGACCCTTAATTAGCCCATCAATAAAGCTGCCCAGCTTTTGGGCTTTGAATCATGGACTTCAGTCCATTTTTATCCATGTATACCAGCTGTATATCACAACTCTTTCCTTTGCATTTTTCTGTAGATATGATGTATATCAGCGTATAAAACCCTGTCTACTTGCTCCCAGCTTCATCATGCATAATATCTAGACGTACATCAACCACCTTTGAACTATAAAGACTGTATATATGGTGTATAAAAATGTATACCTGAAGCTATACATGATATATTAATCCATTTTGTGGATTCGGTATGGGTGTTGACTTGATGCAATTTTGGTTTAACCCAAAGAAATGAGAGGGATGAGAGTCTCTGGCACTCAACGGAGGAGTTCATGCATAGGGAAAGATAAGGTGAATTAGTAAATTTGTTAATATATGAAGAAAGACTTTCATTAAACATATAGGAAAATACACATCACAAAGACAACTATCTCACGCAACAACTTCAGTCAATTTGATGGAAAAGAAAGAAAGAAAATAAATATTTATCTATATATCCAAGGTCATAATTTCGATGAAAGGGGGCAGTTATGATGCAAGTATGTCGCATTTTATACCAAAGATGTTAAACACAAACTGAGGATAGCTAGAAGAGCAATAACTTGGCGCTTTAATTTCCCAATGATACTGATAAAGTAACATGAAAAAGGAACTTTCATTTTTATATCCATAGCTCGTATTCTATATATATTGATTAGCTATTCGGTGTTTATACCAAATAATTGGTAATATGTACAGAACATGCACCTTTTTTATTAATTTTATTCAAAGTTAATTTATCAAAAGAGAGTCACATGATTAGAACTATCATATTGGTCAATATTTATCATCATTTTATTTTAGGGAAAAGGCATCGTTTCCACCCCAAACTATACCCGAAAAGTCGAAGCCACACCTAAACTATACTACTGACCTATTACATACCTAAACTATAAAAAAGTGAAACTATTTACACCCTGTCAGGCTGTCACCACTTGCATGTGGTGTAGTGTTTTACACGCGCTGTCACGTCAGCACCAGGTCAGTAAAAAGTATCACTTTTTTATAGTTAAGGTGTGTAATAGGTCACTTATATAGTTTAGGTGTGGATTCGACTTTTCAACTATAGTTTGGGGTGGAAACGATGCCTTTTCGCTTAATGTTTTTAGCCATTTACTTTTGTTATTTAATAGGCTGGACGCGCCTAAAATAAGTGTAACACACGCGCCATAGAATGGGGGTCGCGGGGAGGTAATAATATCACTTTTATATAGTTAAGGTGTGTAATAGGTCACTTATATAATTTAGGTGTGTCTTAGACTTTTCTTATACAGTATGGGGTGGAAATGATGCCTTTTCCCTATATATGTTAATAATAAATAACTTAATTGTTAGTCAAGTATAATATTGTAAACACAAGGATCTCAGTGTTACAAGAGCGATAAATGTAATATTTTAAAGACAAGTGTAATTTTGAATTAGCAGTAGTGCATACCAAGTCTCTATAGACAAGTTATAATATTTTAGTTCATTCATTAAATAATTAATAGAAATAAATAATTGTCAGTAATGTTTCAAATGGACAAAATGTTAACTCTCTAGTTTTAAACTAAACCGACGAGTCCAAGGTGATTAAGACCTTCTTGTTTCTAAATTGGGTAATTTTAATGAAAAAAATTATTAAGAAAAAATCTCATGGTAAGCTTGCTCAAATTTTGAATCAAGGGAAAAGAAAGTAATTAATTTGAAACAAATGTTCACGATAATTTTCAAACAAAAGAGCCTAACCTCATACAATTCTAAAGATTTGATCACAATTACAAGCAGTCGATGAATGAAAAAAATAATTTCTTTTAAATAATTAGGCACCTAATCAACAACTTCACATAAAAGGGATTTTGAAGCTAAGCTTTGTTGGAAAAAATTCTTAATATAACATAAAAACATCATTTTTTATTTTACAATTTGGAAGTGTTATGATGCTATTGGGAACAAGTTTGAGGCACCAACGACAATTATATAAAAATCCCAAAACTCCTTGAACCTTACAAAATGATATACCCAGGAAAGAAGCACAGTCTCATCAAACACATTAACAGAGTTCAATCCTTCTCACGTTAAGCATATAATTAAGCATATAATCTAAGAAAAATGGGAGCAATCTTTAAATGCTGATTTTTCTAAGATATTATTAGGTCCTCAAAACACAAAACAAGACCATTAACTCTAATAAACAGTACCCATTATGCAATACAAACTAAAATAGTCTTCTCAATAAACTTTACCAAAAACTGGAGAATTTTAGTCTAATATCGTGGCTATATTGAGTTCAAACTAAACCAATTCTAAAAAATTAAAAATTAAAATAAAAATTCGCATGCCAACATGAAATTCGCGTTAAACTTAAGTTTGATTTTCTTTTATTTCTTTTTTACACACAAATATAAGAAAATGTAAAAGAGGATAAAGTATTCACCTTTTTTAGGGTATCAAACCAGGAAAAACAAACCTTTGCGATGGACTTTCACCACGGAGTTTGAATTTTGACCCTTCGAAGTTTAATCTTTTCATCAAAATTGAGTTTTTGCGTCTGTTTCTTCTAGGATATTTGGTTACATAGGATTAGAAGCATGCGCCTCCCGAACCCTCAAATTTTCTCCAAAAGTTCCCCCTACCTTTTGTTCTTCAATGGATATTTATAAGGAGTTTTGGACTAATTTTTTTTTGGGGGGAGGAGGGGGAAACAAATAAGAAACTGAGTACAAAAAATTTGAAACTCAAACACGAATTAATCATGACCGTCTGCATTTATATGAGATCAAACTGTTTTGAGGAAAATCTGAATTAATAACTATTGTTGTTGAATTATTTATTTTGTTATTGGTGTGAGGTCGTTGTTGTTGCAGCTATTGTCGTTGAAAGTTGTTACTGGATTATTGACGAGCAAGAAAGAGAAGAAAAAGGGGTTGGGTCACAGGCTCCGCAGGTCGGATCACTGGGTGACGTCGTTGATAAAGCTTTTGCAAATATTATTGGTGGTGTCGGTTGTTTGGTAGTTTTTGTTGATGTTGTATGTTGCAGTTTTGAGAGAATGGGCTATAACAAGGTATGGGCCAGGTCAGGAATGTATTGGGCATATTCGGGTAGGCTGGTTCAGTTTGGTTTAAGGGAAGGAGGAGTTGGGCCTATTGTAGTTGGCCCAACAAATATGGGAAGGGGGCAGTTTTAGGTTTAGGGGTTAGATTAATTAGGATTTAGGACTAATTTATTTAATAAATATTCTAAATTATAATTTTAGTTAAGGTTATTTAAATTTAAATCATATTGAAAAATCAACTGGTTAATTACATTGCAATTGTGGCCAAATTAATTTCAATTATAATCAAACTCAATAAATCGACTAAAATTAAAATAAAATAGATACGAATTATCAACCAGTTTAATTCAAAGTTTCCTTGTTCAACAATATTTTTCTAAATAAATTATTTTTGACAACAAAAACTATATTTAAATCAAGACTTTCCTCATTTAATTTACAAGATAGCCATTGATTAAAATTCAATTTTTGTAAAAATAATAATTTAGGTAACAAAATTATACAATTCGTAAATACGAAAATATATATAATCGCTACTTAAAATGAAAAAATTACGTACATAAATATTTTGAAAAGTCTTTATTCAGATATATAAATGCTGTAGTTTTATTTAACAGCAAAGAAACTCAGAAATAAACTTAATCGTGGAGGGCAAAAATTAGGTGTCAACAACTGCCCCCTCCCTTTGGGTAGGGTGGATGTAAGTAACCCTGGACAAGGTGAGTTTCAGATTCCTAATTTTGTCCAACCATAAATTTGATTCTTGAATGGTGTAGTTTTCACATGAGCTTTCAAGGAGTTATGGCCGAACCTCGGTATCGTATTTCCTATATATCTCAGGTTGCATGAGAATTCAGGCCACTTGTAGTTCATAAAGCTTGATTTTAAAGCACGATTTTCAAAATAATTCACAAGTTATCTCGATTTTCAAATTTTTATAATTTAAAAGCTAGGGAATATGAAGATTGGGGAGAGGTTGGAATACAGTCGAGTTTCCTACATAGAGCTCAACCTACATATCTCTGGGACTCGGGGAATCAGACTTCTTGTAGTTTGACTCGATTGGTGGAAAAAATAGCCCTTTATTTAAGGAAACCTTTGGTTCGGAATGACTGACAAATATATTAGACTAAGGAAAGGATGGTTGTCACCTGATTTTGAAAGAAGAGGAAGACTACCTCTGGTACCAGTTTAGAAATGCCCAGAGGTGAAACTGATATTGAAAACATCCTAAAATACCCACATAACTTTTGATAAGTATGTGGTTTAATGGTGGTTCAAGTCGTTCTTTAGCTCGTGTCCAAAGAGTTTGAAATTCCTCTTTAGACTCTGTCCAAGTTCATTGCTAAGAAAAATTTTCACATTATGCTGCATCATGTTTGGCTACGGCCACACCCGTGGTTTTGATTGGAGAATTTTATCCTTTTGGATGCTCTCGACAATAAATCAAACAAATAATTAGTTGTAAATGTAGCATTACACAAACATAAATCAGTGCAAACCTATATGAACATGCTAGGCTAAGATCGTTAAACTACTTTAAATAGAGTGACGGTCTAACACATCTCATTGAATGGCGAATGACCTATTTTGATGTAATATTCAACTTTAAATGGGGTGCCGATCCAACGTGTCTCATTGAGTGGAGGATAACCTATCCTATAAATGAGGTGACGGTCCAACATCTCTGTAACGTGTCACTTGAATGGGGGTGATTACCCAATGCGTCTTATTGAAAGACGAATGATTAATATTGAATATAACATGCATCTTTTAATGGGGTGACAACCCAATGTATCCCATTTAAAGGCGGAAGACCTATCTTGAATGTAATGTGTCACTTGAATGGGGTGATGATCCAACGTATCTCTTTGAAGGGAGGACAACCAATCTTGAATGTAACATGTCACTTGAATGGGGGTGATGACACAATGTGGCTCATTGAAAGGTGTACAACCCATATTGAATATAACATGTCACTTTGAACAGGGTGACGGTCCAATGTATCCTCTTAAAGGATGAAAAACTCAATTATAATAAGATGTCCTTTTGAAAGGGTGGATGGCCCAAATATACTAAGACGTGTCATCACGAAAGAAGTAACAACTTAGTATGTCCTTTTGAAAATATGGATTATCCAAATATAATAAGATTTATCCTTTAGAAAGAGTAGATAACCCAAATAAGATAATAAGAGATAGAAGTTGATTTGTTGAACTTCATCCTTTAAATTAGAAGTCGTTTAAAGGACTTGTGAATGTCCTTAGCTTCTAGATTGGATCCTTAAACTTTGAGAGAATGCCTTTACATTATTTCTCAGAGGCAGTCTTGCATAACATAACGTCACCTCTTCGTCGTTATGCCCGATCATTTCCCTATAAAATTTGAGAAAGTGTTAGAGATCAACAAAGTAATAGAAATATAAATCAACAGGAAAATAATGGAGAGAAGTTATCTGAATCATTTTGGGAAGGCAAAAAAGGGTTTGATAGTGCCCTTTGTCATGCCTAATATTGTCAACTTTGTGAGTTCACTGTTCCTGTATCCAAAGAAAAATTCTTAGGTTTGAGAGCTTGATTGTGTTGGTATTACCTTGCTCTCCTGATGCACCTTATTGATCATTGATTTGCAAACTTTTTAGATCTGGAAGTACAATTTTTTGGAAGTTTTGAGGATCTTCCTAAAAAATTCTACCTCAATCTATAACATAGAAACTCTCAAACTTTCTTATATCTTATGTTATTATTAATATAGAATTTTGGAGACCTTCCCAAAAATTTTGCCCTAGTCTAAAATGTAAAATACTTAATTGTTTCTGATGTAGAGTACTTTAAGCATAAAAAACTTCAAAAATTATATGCCAATTTCAGCTTCAACAGCGTGTGATCTTCAACTTTGTGGTAAATGTCAAGTTTTGTGAAATTTTTGGGACCTTCAAAAATTACTGCCCAGTTACATGCTTCAATGCTATCTTCATTTATCTTGGAAAAGAATTCACTAAGATCTTCTAAAAAATTTATCAAAGTTTCTATGAAAATGTTACAGAAAATATGATTGAGTCAGCGTGGCGTCTACGCATTCCATTGAGGTAGGAAATATTGTTCCAACAAACTACAAAAAGGTAATTATTTTAAGGGATTGACTGAAGCAGACATAGGCTGCCTATGTATCCCATTCTTAGGAATTAAGGTCAAACCTAGTTCATACATATAAAAAGGATATTTGATACTTTTGATAATGTGACTGAAGCCAATATAGGCCGCCTACATATTCCACAAGGAAAATCAGGTCAAATATAGTTCATTACAATTAAAAGGGTGCGATTATAAGGAAATCAAATCACAAAGTGCGTTTACAAGAAAACAAAGCGACAAAATGCAATTTCAAGGAAATAAAATGAGAAATTCTGATTATAAGAAAAGAAAATAACAACTTAGAAATGCAGGATTGAAGGATGCCAAAAGTGCGTCTTTTGAGGAAAATTCATGTTTCTTCTGAATAATGGAGCCAATGATTACTTCTTAAGATTGGGCAATGGATTGTTGTTAACATAAGCTGGAGCTTATTTAAGTGTTATCCCTGTGTTGTTATTCAGATCCTGAATTTTATGCATGAGAGTGATACATTCCTCTGAATCATGTCCAACAACTCCAGAGTAGTAAGCACAACGCTTGTTTGGATCATATTAATTAGCAAAAGTATTCGCATGATTTTCTTCCACTAGATGAAGTAGTTTTGCATTTTTCAACCTTTCAAAAAGTCTAATAAGTGATTCTGCCAACGGTGTGAAAATTTTGGGTGGCTTCCTGTCATGATTGGCACGAGGAGCATTATTTTGTTAGTTTTGTGGTGGAGGTTGAGCATGATATGTCGCTTCTGCATTAAAGACTGGATAATGTGCATATTGAGGATTGGGTTGATATCGAGGAGGTTGCTTTTAGTTGGAAGAATTTTCATGAGTCATCACTCCCATTACTTCCTTCTCTTTTTCTTTCCATTTCCAAAAGAGCCAGTCTGGAAGCCCTTATGAGTAGATTTCAGTTTTGTCAAATTTATCATTCTTTATGTCTTGAGGCCATCCTTAATCATTTCTCTAGTCTTGAAAATTTCAATAAATATTTTTCCAGCCATCTTTACCATGAGATTAAAATATTCTATATTTAGTGCATGAAAAAAGTAACTGATCATCTCAGTTTCTTCCATAGAAGGATGTACCCTGGTCGCCTCTTTTCTCCAGCGTATGATATATTTTTAAAAACTCTCATTTGATTTCTGTCTTATCTTTGTGATAGAGATTCTGTCTGGAATAATATCGACAATAAACTTATAGTGATCCATACAAGAATTTTCCAAGTAATCCAAGGTGTGTCATTTGGTCACAACTTTTTTTAGCGTACCATTCTAGAGCTTTTCCACTAAAACATTAACTAAATATCTTGACCCGTATTCCTTTATTTTTTCCACGCCAAACAAATTTTCATAATAAGTTTTCAAATGAAAAAAGGGATTTTTAGACCCATTAAACTTTTCAAATTTTGGGATTTGTAACCAGGTGGCAACTCGATCTCTGGAAATTCACACAACCCTTCATACTTCAAACTTTGGTTACTTCCAAGACCCCGAAGACTTCTCATTGCATCTTTAAAGACCTTGAGCTTTCTGTTCACCATCTCATCAATGTATATTCTTGGATCATTCTCTGGTTTAGCATAATGATTAACATCTAAGCGGTATAATCCTTTAGTTTTTATCACCGGTGGGGCGGTGGCATAGGTATACACCGACGGAGTATGGTATGACAAAAATAGATTCTGCATCTTTGGAGGATATAATGCATACACAAAAGGGGCATTGAGAGAAGCATAAGCAAAATGACCTTCATGATCAACTCCTTCTAACTTTGAAAATATAGGCCCCTTTTGTCGAGCATCAGGAGGAAAAGTAATGTTTGGAGGAGTTTAATAAAGTGTTCGACTTTGCATCACCACAAGACTTAGCTTGGAAATTTGTTGCACCAAATCAGTAATGCTCTAGGGTTATTTCTCTTCCTATTGAGGTACTCAGGTCTATTGCCACAAAGAAGGTGGGAACTAGCTCAGATGTAGTATTTGTGTTGATCAGAATAGAATTCTTAGTTGAATGAGTCCTTCTATTAGTATAAGAAAGAAGTGATAAATCTATAATTAATTTCTTGTCGTTAGACTATGTGGGATAATAAAAGGTTATAGCCGTTGAGATTAGTGGCGATGGTATCTTGAGGTACCAATGCAGATTATGCGTTTTCGATATAGATAGGTTACGAGAAGGATCTTGGATGAAGTTCATGAGTTGCGTTATGTCATTCATCTTGGTTCAACTAAGATATATCATGATCTGAGCAGATTTATTGGTGGAACAATATGAAGCAAGATGTGGCCAGTTTTGTAGCTAAGTGCATGGTATGTCAATAAGTGAAGGTTGAGAACTTAAGGAACAGTGGGTTGACTCAATAGATCAAACTACCAGTGTAGGAATGAGAGATAATTAATATGGATTTCGTTATCGGTCTTCCTCGATCTAGAAATCAGTTTGATTCAATTTGGATCATCGTGGATAGGATGACTAAGTATGATCACTTCTTGCAATTGAGGACTAGTTATTTGGCATAAGATTATGCGAAGTTGTTCCTCCAAGAGATTGTGAAGTTGCATGGGGATGCTATTTTTATCATGTCATATCATGGTACTCAGTTCACATCACAATTTGACATTTGTTTTTAGAGATTTAGGAAGGTGAGCCTCAGTGCTGCTTTCCACCCACAGTTGGATGGGCAAACAGAAAGGACTATTCAGATATTGAAAGATATGCTTTGGGCTTGCAGATTGACTATGGTGGTAGTTGGTTTGATCATTTTTCTTTTATAGAGTTTGACTACGACTCGTAAGGACACACTATAACTTGTTACCATGATTCATAGTCTGGATAGTAGCTAAAAGAATCCTCTTTAGTGACCCTACTACTCACACCACATAACTCATCAAGTCACCCTATGACTCGTAGGGTCCTAGTCATAATAAAGATTGAAAAACCTCAGTAACACATTGGTCACAAAATGATTGGTACCTCACAACTCGTATAGATTCTAGTCATGATCAATGAAGGAAGTTTGGCACCTACACTAGGTTGGTTATGATTTACACTATACGACTCGTATAGAGTCTTTTTGACTCATTAGGCTTCAAGACATAAACAAGGCAGAAAAAAGGGCAGTCTACACTGGTTAGGCTATAGTTTGGGTCATACGACCCATATCTTATGACTCATATAGTCAGTCGTAGTTAGGGCAATAAGTAGGCTTATGGATTTTTCAAGGACCAAAATCTAGGGTGTTACATTATCTCCGTAGGATCATTCATCCCTAAATGATGAGTCAAGGCATTCATTAGCACGATCATAAGATAGAATACAACCATAATTTCCTTTAACAAAGTTAGAAAACAAAAATGATAAGGTAAACACATACCTTAAGAACGATTATCCAAATCGAGGAACAAGAATGGATATTTAGACTTCATGCCCTCTTCAACTTCCTAAGTAGCTTCTTTAACCTTTTGGTTCCTCCATAGAACTATAAACCAAGCCACATCCTTAGTCCTCAAAAAATGGACTTGCCTATCAAAAATTTCCATCGGTACTTCCTCATAAGACAAGGAATCCAAAATAACCAACCATTCCAAAGGAACAACAAAGGAAATATCGCCCGCATACTTCTTTAACATTGAAATATGGAAGATGGATTAATGGAACCTAAACTAGAAGGTAAGTCTATTTTAAAAGCCATATTTCCGAATTTTTTAAAAAACAACTATGGGCTAATGTAACAGGATTGAGATTCCCCTTATTACAAAACCTCATCACCCCTGTCAAGGGAGATACATTCAATAACACCCAATTAACAACATCAAACTCCAACTCCCTATGCCTCACATCTGCTGATCTGAGGTGGATTTATGCACCTCAGACTGGTTATCTAGGCTTATTTAGCTTTATTTTGAGGACTTTTGTGTGCTTAATATGAATAATGATATAAATGAGAATATAAGTTTTTAAGTACTTTATTAGAATGTTTAAGGTATTTTGAAACAAGTTTTTACTTAAATTGGTCACTTAGAGGTTAAACGAGAAAACTAGTGTTACTAGTTTGGTCTAGGTCTTGTTCTAGTTTATTTTGATAGATTATAATGTGTCTAATGAGTTCTGAATGGTATGGTGGTGCAATTATGTGTGGAATTTTTTTTATAGTGTTTAAGGTTCAATTGAAATAATCCTAGAGTCAAAACCATGTTAATGTTCAAAAAGGACAAAACTAGCATTCTTAGCTTAAGTTTCTAGTTCACCATCTTAGATGTTGTGTTGTTTTGAACTCTAATTCATGTTGTTTGATGTTATAGGATTCTTTTTTGAGTTGTTGATGATGATAGATGGAAGATACACAATCTTTAATTAAAGTGGAAACAACACCCTAAGGTTTATAATAGATATACAAAAGCATGGAATAAGATTTGATGTAAAACGGACACCTTGGATGTTAACGGTGCGTCACGGACCCAATCCACTGATATTCATCGTGTGCCACACATAGGGAGCTTCCTAAGGGACCCAAAACACTGTGCGTCCATGATTCTAGTGTGTCATTCACCCTAGGTACTGTGATATATGGCGCAACATCGACCCTAGTTTAATTTCAGCAGTTTTGTCCTCCTATAAACAGGACTTTTAAACATGATGCTATACTCCTTGGACGACTTGGAAACTTGGAGGGAGGCTGGAAAAAACTTCAATTAGGGTTTTTATTTCTTTACTTTAGTATTTTTTTTATGGATTTTGAGACAACCCAAAACCCGGGCCATGTCGTATGGGCACCCCAAGCTCACATGAACCGGAGGTCTCCCCAATAACCTCACCTAAAAATCTCATAGTACCATAGGAGTCTAAGGGATTCCAACTCACAAGTTAAGATTTGCGGAAGTAATATCATTATTCAACAATAGATTCATAATATCTAACTCACACCCAAGCTCACAGTTGTTCACAATTCAATAATGTATATGTCGGGACAAGCCCCTTCCCATAGCCAAACCACATCTTAAAGAGACCAAGTCTAAAGATAAGAGATCAAGAGATACATCTATTCTGAAGTAAGGAAGCTCCCCACTTCAAGTTAATGCACGACCCATTTCAATAGCCTAATCACTACGCGGGAAGAGAATAAGATGCTCCGGCCCCTACGTCGTGTGGGGACATAGTGTCCGTTGATAAGTGATAAAATATCATCATCAATCAACATCAAAGCTATATATCATATTTCATCTCATTCACACACTAATCCATACATATAGATACATCAAATGCTAATCAAGATATCAAGGCTCATCATCATTCTCATGCATTCATTCATTAGACATGAAGTAGGGGAATCCAACCCTCCACACTTATAGGTTCAACAATAAATATTATGCATAGGACTTTAACCATATTCATATGCACGTAGACAAGGGACTTCAACCATGCTTACTCATTTATTAGCCAAGGACTTTAACTGGATATGCAATCATTCAAACAAGGGGCTCTAGCCATACACATATCCAATTAGACATAGGACTTCAACCACAAGTCCACACATTCAATTGGGCATGTGAATTTGATGTCATGCTCACATATTAGGTAAGGGAATCTACCCTCATGCTACAATGGGACTCTAACCACAAGCCGTTCTATTTGCTGAGGTTCTCTAACCTCAAGAGATCTTTTTAAGCAAGTGACTTTAAACTCGAGCAATATCATTGGGAAATGGACTTCAACATCAAGCTATTACATAAGGGAAGGGACTTTTACCTCAAGCCATCACAACTATCATTAGTTGGCATTTGGGACTTTAACCCTTTGCCCATGCATCAACATACATTCAATACAACATTTAAGGACTTTAACCACTTTATCTGATTAAATACTATACAAGACCGCATGGTCCTTATGGGAGCCTTCAATGCTTAACCATCTCAATAGGCCAATGCCTTTGCTTAATTCAACATAAAAATAAAGTTATGGTCCTCAAGACCCTTACAAAAATTCTATTCCACGCTCTCACCACACTTGGGTTCAACCCACAAATTTAAGCTCATGTTTATATCTAGGCACTTTACCCTTTTATTACCCAACAACAAATGTTATCAATTTCATCACACATGGTTCATAATTCCTTTAACACATCATTTATCATTCATTCATGTTCATTTGGGCCATTTCCCTAGTTCAAAAATCAACACCATATGACTAGACAACTCAAACATTTTTACAAACACCTTGGTGCATACCTTCAACAGGGCCATTTCTATGGTATATATTATCCAGATTTGAGTTACTCAACAACCTCATGTTAATACACATACAAAAAGCACCCACACATGCAATTATTCATCAATATCACATATAAACATAAGAAAAATTAAACATTATACATCATTAGACAACAAAACCCTTTTCATTTGATTTCAAAACCACAAAGTACACTTACTAATCCAATTGTGAAATATATAGGTTTAGAGGTATTTAAAGAGGAGAATAGATATATTTCTTAAACAAGATGACACTCCAACAATCTTGGCTTCTCCTTGCCACTAGATGAGCACCCTCCATACCCTAGTCTCCAATCTTGATCCAAGAAGCTTTTTGAGTGTTTGAGTTTTGTAGAATGAAAACTCAGAAGGATACAATGGCTTATATAGTGTGACGGTTTAAGGTTTTAGGCAAGGGAAATGACTACAAGGCCCTTAGTTAAAAGCTGAAAAGTGAGCTTGTGTAGGGTACGACTCCTCCATACAATTCCCTTAGTGATCGTACCCTAGAGTACGAGTGATACCCTAACTCATACCCTAGGCTTTTCCTAGGTTACTCACTCTATTAAGGGTACAACAACACACCCATGAGTTATATCAAAAGGGTACAACTGACTCCCTAGTCTTAAGCTTCAACCATATGCAAGACAGTTTTACCTCAAGCTCAAGTCTCACTCTATATGGTTTCCCTAGATATAACTCATATACAAAGGGTACTATTAAGGAGGGGTCACTCATACCTAGGAGAGTGAGTGACCCGTACCATATTTCTAGGATATGAAAAGGGAGGGCAAGGTGGGTACGAGTCGTGACTAAGGGTAAGACTCAGGTCTCCAGTCGTACCTAACTCAGAGACATAAAAATGAAGTTGAGTTACAATGGTTCAAAGTGTAAGTGTTTCAATTCTCCCCCACTTAGATCATTCATCCGTGAATGAGGGGTAAGGCAAGCACAGACACGGGTCAATACTTTATCACATATCAAAGAAACTTTCTCCAAGTTAAAATGAGCATACAACAACAAGAATGTAACACAACACATATCATGATTATTCAATCACTCATTTTTTTCATCGAATTCGGGACTCTAACTCATTTCTTATTAACACTTACTCCTTTCACAACGTAGGGACTTAAACCCATCAACTTTCAAAGACGTCAAAAAACTTCAAGCATTAGAGACTTTAACCCACCCTCTATCTAAACATGAATTAATTCAATGCTCTAGGGACTTTAACTTATGGTCTAATCAAGGCACAAATAATTTCACACATTGGGAACTTTAACCCATTATCTAACAAGGACATAAATTAATTCAAAGCTTGGGGACTTCAACCCATTGTATATACAATACATATATCAAAGTAAGGATATTAACATATACCACTAATACAAGGCTCCAAAATGGTAAATAAATTCAGGTACTTGGACTTCATGTCCTCTTCTATCTCCTAAGTAGCTTTCTCAGACTTTTGGTTCCTTCATAGAACCTTCATCGAAGACACCTCTTTCATTTGTAATCGGAGAACTTGCCGATCCAAGATCCTCATCGGGACCTCTTCATAGGACAAAGAGTCTGAGATATCAACATCTTTTGAGGGAACAACCAAGGAAAGATCACCCGCACATTTCAACAACATAGAAACATGGAAAACCGGGTGAATGGAGTCCATACGAGAAGAAAACTCCAACTCATAGGTAACATTGCCAATTCAACAACATAGAGACATGGAAAACCGGGTCAATGGAGTCCATACGAGAAGGCAACTCCAACTCATAGGCAATATTGCCAACTCTTTTCATAATCAAATAGGGACCGACATAGCGAGGACTAAGCTTTCCTTTATTGCTAAACCGCATCAGTACCTTCATGGGAGATACTTCAAAAAATACCAATCGCCCATATTAAACTCTAAGTCTCAACGCCTCCCATCCATATAGGACTTTTGGCGACTTTGAGCGATTTTTAATCTATCGTAAATCACTTTCACCTTCTCTAAGGCTTGGTGAACTAAATCGGTACCAAGAAACTTACCCTCGCAAACTTTGTATCACCTAATGGGAGATCGACATCTCCTACCATACAATGCCTCAAAAGATGCTATGTCAATACTAGAGTGGTAACTATTATTATAGGCGAACTCCATCAAAGGCAAGTGGTCATACAAACTACCATAATAATCAATCTTACAAGCGTGCAACATATCCTTCAATGTTTGGATAGTTCTCTCAACTTACTCATTCATTTATGAGTGGAATGTAGTACTAAGGCACACATTAGTTCTCAAAGCTCTTTGGAACAACCTCATAAAGTGGGATGAAAATGGAGGACCATGATAGGAGATAATAGACACCGAAGCAATATGAAACTTCACGATCTCGTCAAGATACAACTTAGCATAATTTTCCATTGAGAAATTAGTTCTCATGGGCAAGAAATGGGCAGACTTGGTCATTCAATCAATGATAACCCAAATGGAATCACATTGATTCTGAGATCTATGAAGACAGGTAATGAAATCCATATTAATTGCCTCCTACTTACACTCGAATAGCATAATTTATTGGTACAAACCACTGGGCCTCATGTGCTCAACTTTCACTTGTTAACACACCATACACTTGGCCATATAGCTAGCCATATCTCTCTTCATATTACTCAACCAATAAAACTCTCTAAGGTCATGATATATCTTGGTAGAACCGGGATGAATAGCATAACAGGCTCCATGATCCTTGGCTATGACCTTGTCCCTCAATCCATCGACGTCGAGAACACATAGCCTACCTTGATACCTCAAAATACTATCACGACCAATCACAAAGTCCACAACTTTATGTTGACCCATATTAATTTTTATATTCATCAAGTCAGGGTCCAATACTTGCTTCTCCTTTATCTCAACAATAAGAGATGATTTAGATACTAAATGCACAAACACACCACTATCCTCGGAGTTCGCAATTCAAACTCTAATATTTTCCAAATAGTGAATATCATTCACTAATTCCTATTTTTCCTCATCTATACAGACCAAAGTCCCCATGGACACACGGCTAAAAGCATCAACGACTGTATTTGCCTTATCGGGATGGTAATAAAGACTCATATCATAGTCTTTCAATAGCTCAAGCCACCTTCTTTGCCGGAGATTCAACTCTATTTAAGTAAACACATATTGAAGGCTCTTATGATCGGAAAAGATGTCGACATAAACACCATAAATATAATGCTGCCAAATTTTTAAAGAAAAGAACATGACCAATCACGCTAAGTCATGAGTGGGGTAGTTCTTCTTATAAACTTTCAATTTCCTAGAAGCATAGGCCACCACCTTACCATGTTGCATCAACACACAACCATTACTACCCTTGGGCAAGGTCAAAACCAAAGCCGAAGTCAATTTATCTTTCAACTTCTCAAAACTACCGACACAGGCATCGAACTATAAGAACTTGACCTTATCTTGGGTCAACTTGGTCAACGGGGCAGCTATCGTGGAAAAATACTCCACAAATCTTTTATAATAATCGGCTATCCCAAGAAGCATTAAATATTGATTGGAGTCGTAGGTCTAGGCCACTTCTTAACTGCCGTAATCTTTTGGGGATCTACCATAATCCCTTCACTAGAGATGACATGACCAAGAAAAGCTACGACTTTTAACCAAAACTCACACTTGGATAACTTGGCATACAAACGATAATCCTTCTAAGTTTGCAATATGGCACGGAGGTGATCTATATGATTTGCCTAACTCTTAGAATACACTAAGATATCATTGATAAAGACAATGACAAAAATATCCAAGAATGAACAGAAAACCCTTTCATCAAATCCATAAATGTTGTAGGGGCATTGGTCAACCCAAAAAACATAACAAAAAACTCATAGTGACCATATCGGGTACTAAAGGCCGTCTTAGGTATGTCCACATCCCTATTCTTAAGCTAATGATAGCCCGATCTAAGATAAATCTTAGAGAAATACTTCGTACCCTGTAGTTGATCAAAAAAATCATCGATTGTAGGAAGAGGATATTTGTTCTTTATGGTTACTATGTTCAACTGACCATAATTAATGCGCATACGAAGGAAACTATCCTTCTTGAGCATGACCAACATGGGAGCACCCCAAGGAGACACGCTCAGATGAATAAAACCTTTATCTAAGAGGTCCTTCAATTTCTCCTTAAGTTCTTTCAACTCCACCGGAGCCATTCTATAAGGAGGAATAGAGATTAGACAAGTGCCCAAAACAAGATCAATCAAAGAATAAATTTTCCTTTTAGGAAAAGTGCTGGGAACATCATTGAGAAACACCTTGGGAAACTCATTAACCACAGGAATAGATTCTAGGGAAAGCTCTTCTGAGTTGGAATTTTTAACTCAGAATAAATGATACAAACACCCCTTTGTAATCAACTTTCTAGATTTAAGATAAGAAATGAATTTTCCCTTAGGAACTAGAGAACCACCATCCCATAAAATAATTGGCTCATTAGGGAATTTGAACATGACCTTACGGGTCCAATAATCTATGAAAGCATAGAGTGCAACCAATCCATCCCCAAAATGACATCAAAATCAACCATGTCTAACTTTATCAAGTCAAAAAGAGTATCCATTCCATTAATAGATGCCGCACACTCCCCTATAGACCCGTTGAATAACAACCGAGTTTCCTATAGGGGTAGAAATAGAAAAAAAACTGACAGACTCTCGGGACCACAATCAAGATGCATAGCCACATACGTGGGACATAGGAAAGACTAGACCCAAGATCAAGCAAACAATACACATCATAGGAGAAAAGTCCCAACATACCCGTAATAACATTGGGAGACTCCTCAAAATCCATATGAGTAGAAAATGCATACAAGTGATTTTGACAAACACTGGTGCTAGAAACAAAAGCAGATGCAGACATAGAATGCTTTGGTGTGTGAGAAGGTGGAGTAGCAATAGGGGCCCTGTTGGCCCAAGAAGCTATAAGAGAGGGGCACTCACGCAACATCTGTCCAACCTGACCATAATAAGATCACTGGTTAGGAGGGCGAGTTGGAGCTTACTGAGCACCACTAGTCTGGAATTAGGCACCCAGTGCCAGAAACCCACCACTAAACTAAGACCGATGGTCACCCGATAACTTTGGGTAAGGAGAGAGAATACTAGCCAAGGAGAACAAACCCCAAATCCCTTACTTATTTTATAGACACTTGCCACCATCTCCACCACTACTATCAGAAGACGTAAACTTCTTGCCTTGCCTCTAACTAAGCTCAAATTATTTATTTTTCTCATTCTCTACTTGATGTAAGTACACAATCAACCTAGAAATATTCATGTTCTCAATCAACAAGGCCCTTTTTCTCTCGAGAACTAACTCACACAATAATCCCGAGACAAACTTATGCATCCTAGACCTCAAACTAGAAACCATCTCGGGAGCATATCTTGAGAATTGATGGAATTTCAAGGCATATTCTTGAATAGACATCCTCCCTTGCTTTAAGTTAACAAACTCTTCCTCATTTGCTTCCCTCAACTCTTGAGGAAAGAAGAAGTCTAAGAAAGCCTCGAACAAATCTACCCATGAATCAGGACTAGCATCAACACCTCTAGAAAACTCCCACCCTTTGTACTATTGGTAAGCTACATATTTAAATTAGCAGGAAGAAATATTTACACCCTTAATTTCTGAAGCATGCTTAATTTGAAAAATCTTTTCCATTTCATCAACAAAGACTTAAGGGTCTTCTTTAACCCTTGTACCCATGAAAATAAGAGGGATCAACCTCATAAATTAGCCAATTCTCGTGGCCTCAGAAGAAATGGTAGCTAGAGCACCACGCTCTAATTGAGAGGCTACTAACTGAGTTAAGAGGTTGATAGAGCGAAGAAAGTCATCATTAAAAGCATTCCCTTAAAGGGACTAGGGAGAAGAGTCACTCTTATAAGAAGGTTTGGTGAGTGGAACCCCATGAAGATGGCCAGATACCGAAGTCCTAGCCCAGTTCTGAACTCTAAAATTTGGATGAACTTTGTCTATAGGACACTCAGTTGGGGCCAAAGTGTTTGCCTGAGTACTAGATTTCCTTGGAGGCATGATCTGAAAGATAGCAAATGAAATTAGGGGAATTTAAGGCCTTAGACTTTATAGCTTGAGATTAAAATACAAGAAAGAGAACATTTCCTAAAATGTCTCATAACTCCTCTATTATAAATGTGGCACGCTTCACAACCATTAAAAAGGCTCTACATGATGCGATATTGTGAACACCCAACTTACCCTGAACCTAAGCTCTGATACTAACTTAACACGACCCAAAACTCAGGACATGTTGTATGGGCACCCCAAGATCACATGATCCAAAGGTCACCATAATAACTCGACGCAAATATCTCATCATACTATAGGTGTCTAATGGGATCAAATCACAAGTTAAGATTTGCAGAACTAATATCATAAGTCAACATTAGATTCATAATAATTAACTCACACCCAAGTTCACAGTTATTCATAATACCTTTATATATAATGAAGTCAATAAATCTATATGTCTGGACAAGCCCCCGACCATAGCAAAACCAAGCCTTAAAAAGACTAAGTCTAAAGATAAAAGATCAAGAGGTGTATGTCTTCAGAAGTAAGAAAGATCACCACTTCAAGTCAATGCATGAACCTCTTCAATCACCTAATCACTGCTCGAAAAGAGAAGATGATACTCCAGCCCCTGTGTCGCATGGGGACATACCTTTACAATAATTCTATTTCATATTCGCACCACACTTGGGTTTAACCCATAAATTTACGTTTATTTTTATATCTAAGGACTACCCTTTCATTAGCCAACAACCAAGGTTATCAATTTTATCACACATGGTTCATAATTCCTTTAACACATCATTTATAATTCATCCATGTTCATTTGGTCCAGTGACCTAGTTCAATACATCAATAACATATGACTAGACAACTTACATAGAAATTCTCAAATACCTTGGGTGCATACCTTCAACAAGGCTATTTCCATGGTATATATTATTAATATTAGGGTTACTCTAGACACTCATGTTATTCCATATACCAAAAGCACCCATACATGCAATTCATCTTTAATATCACATAAACATAAGTTTAAGAAAGATTCAATATCATACATCATTAGGCAACAAAACCCTTTTCATTTAATTTCAAAACCACAATGTACACTTACTAATCCAAGTGTGACAAACACAGGTTTAGAGATATTGAAATAGGTTAAGAGATATATACCTTAAAAGAGATGACCCACCAATAATTTTGGCTCCTCCTTGCCACTAGATGAGCTCCCTCTAAACCCTAACTTCCAATCTTGCTCAAAAAAGATTTTAGAGTGTTTTAGAGTTGTTGGGTCTTGTAAAATGAAGACTTAAAAATCTATAATGCCTTATAGAGTGTGAGGTATTAGGGTTTTAAGTAAGAAAAATGACCATAAGGCCCTTAGTTAAAAGCTAAAAAGTGAGCTTGTGCAGGGGTATGACTCCTCCAAATGATTTTTTTTGAAATCATACCCTAGGGTATGAGTGGTATGCTAAATCATACCCTAGTATTTTCCTAGGTGACACACACTATTAAGGGTATGAAAACACACCCATGATTCGTATCCAAAGGGTACGACTCACTCCCTAGTCGTAAGCTTCAATCATATGCAAGATAGTTTTACCTCACGCTCAAGTATCACTTTATACGATTGTCCTAGATACGACTCGTGTACAAAAGGTAAGATTGAGGAGGGGTCACTCATACCTAGGAGATTTAGTGACCCTTACCACACTGCGTAGGATACAAGAAGAAAGAGCAAGGTGGTTATGAGTCATGGCTAAGGATATGAATCAAGTCTCTAGTCATACGCAACCCAAAGACACAAAAATGAAGTTGTTTTTCAATAGGTCAAAGTCTAGGTGTTTCAAATTTTACATGTATTTATCTATCGTGATTACGGTTATGTCCATGAGCAGCTAAAAGCTTCTTTTTTGAGGTTAAGGTAAAGAACATGATTACTATTGCTTTCAATTGATTTGGTTTTAATTGAATATTATATTTTGTTGTTTATTCATCCTTGCTATCACTATTTTAAGGCTTATCTACCTTATAATACATACATAGTCAACTTGTGTGCCTAGAAAGAGGAATAAGAAGATAGTAAATAAGGATGAATAGAGGTAGGATTATGAACTTCTACATAACGAAGATTATAATTTGCATCTAGGATACGAATATACCTAGGTGACTTATTTGGTTCATTTATAGGATGAAATATAAATGCATTTAGCTTATCTCTCACATCTATGCTCAATAATATAGTTGTGGGTCTAAGTTAGGTTGAGGATTAGAGGCTCAGAAGACCATAATCATAATATTAACCAGGTGAATCATCAATCGAGATAAGTAATCTAACCAATGATGTGCAATAGCATAGTATGATTGTTTGTAGAGCCTTAAACCTAGGTTTCTCATCATTGATTGTCCAGGCCTTTAACTTTTACTTTTATGTATTGTTTACTTTTAGTTTATTACTCTATAACTCATTTTTCTACTGTTGCACTGAATCAATCTCAATATTGAATTAAAATTGAATAGTTGATCAAAACAATTCTATGAGGGATCAATGTTCATCTTTATTTAAGGCCACTATATTACTTGGTGAGAACACATACACTTACGTATGCACTTGGGTGCAACAAGTTTTTGGCACCATTGTTGAGGACTTATAATTTGGCAACTGCTACTATTTTAGTTTTATGTTTTAAATTTATGTGGTGCTTTTCACTTGGTCTTGGTTTCAAATTTGGAGGAAACAGGTTAACATAATAGTAAGCTAGCAAGGGATAAGAAGTTGGTTTAAGCAGACCCCGATATCAAGCAATACTTACACCAAAGGAGTAGAAAAGCATTCATTTTCTACCATATCTCACAAATCAATGAAGGAAAAGATATTCCTGCTCCAATGGTTGAGGATCCACTAGCCCACAAGACAGTCCCTGAGTGGCAATCCCACTTGTAACAAATCTAACCTCCCAATTTAAAAAATTAGTTGCGGAAGGAAAATTTGATCTAAAATAAATCATGTTGCACGCAGTGGATAGTTTACTGGGCTTCCACATAAAGATACACAAGCCCACTTGCAAGACTTTTTGGATATTAGTGACATATTCATCCTTGTGGGTGTGTCAATTGACTATATGAGGCTGACACTTTTGCCCTTTTCACTATTGGGGAAAGCAAAGAAGTGATTGAAGCTAAGTCGACAATTTCAATCCCAACTTGGGATGACTTAGCCCAGAAGTTCCTTATCCTCTTTTTTCCATCGAGCAAGACTAAGAGAATTCACATTGAGATTGTGAGCTTTAAATATAGTCCAGATAAGAACCTATATTATGCTTGGGAAAGTTTCAAAGCTCTTCTATGTAACTGTCCACATCATCATCTATCCCATGTGATACTAGCTCACGCCTTTGTTGAGGCATGTGACCATAAAACAAAAATTTCGATAGATTTATTTTAGTTGGCAAGCATTGGAATAGACTTATGATAAGATGTACACTTTATTTAACTGGGTTGTTCAAGGTAATGCAGATTAGAAAGGTGATACCTCAATAGGTTTAGTGAAAAAGGTTTTAGGCATAATTGAAGTTAAAAGTATTACAACCTTAGCTACTCAAATCTTATCCATGAAGATTCAAATAATGACCCAATTAAGTAAATTAGATATGAATAAAACTACGGTTCAAGTGAATGAAGTGTAGCAGACCACAAGTTTGTGTGAGGTTTTTGGGAATAATTACCACTCTACAGCAATATGTGGTACAAATCCTGAGTCAGTCTTGTTTGTGGGCAATGCTCAAAGGCTAAATTATGGTAATGCTTACAACCAAAAGTAAAATACTCAAACACCAAATCAATCTTGTAACAATAACCAACAACATAAGTTTCAGCAATATTAGCAAAGAAAATAGGCCAGTAACATAGAGTCATGTTAAAGAAGATCACGGCAACTCAAGAACAGACGGATGCTGAACTCAAAAATTAGCTACTACTTTAGAAGCAATTAGGGTATTAGTTGGGGAAAATGCATTACGAACAAAATGCAAGGCCTCAAGGTGGTTTTCTAAGTGATAATGAACCTCCTAAACAAGTAATGAAAATCTACTTGAGGAATGGTAAAGAGCTAAATCAAAAGCCTCTAATAACAAACAAGGATATAGATGCAGAATCGATTCACCAACTGCATACAGACAAAGTTGCTTATGATTCGGGGAAGTCCGAGTACCCAAAAACAAAGGTTGCTGGATAGGTTATGTTTTATCCACCATCACTATTTCCACAGAGATTAAGAAAATCAAAGGAGGATGCATGCTTTAAGAAATTCTTTGACACATTGAAAGAGTTTTACATTAACATTTCTCTTTTAGATGTTTTGTAGGGAATGCCCAAGTATACTAAGTACTTGAAGGACGTGGTCACTAATAAAGTTAAGATGCAGGATGTTGAGACAGTAGTACTCACTAAAGAGTGTATCTCTATGGTGATGTAGAAGATGCCCAAAAAGGTCAAAGAACCTGAGTATTTCACTCTCCCTATTTAGATTGGCAACAGTGAGGTGGTCTACATACTCAGTATCTTAGGGAAAGTATTAATTTGATGCCCCTATCCTTATTCAACACTTTGGGCTTGGGGACATCGAGACTGATCTCTGTGATAATTCAAATGGTAGAATGATCATTAGTCCAACCTACAGAAATCATCAAGGATGTTCTCACAAAGGTTAGTAAGTTTACTATTCCTACTGATTTTATTATTTTGGATTATAAGGCAGACGACAAGATGCCGATCATCTTAGGGCTTCCATTTTTATTGACAGAAAAAGAATTGATATATGTCGGATAGGGAACGCTCAAAATAAGGTTGGATAATGAAGAGAAGGTCTTCAAAGTTTACAAACCACTCAACACTATATCTCACTTCGAATATTTGTGCATAATTACAATTATGGAAGTAGATGAGTGTAGGGTGGAGGAGCTCAATCAACCAAAGACCTCTTCAGACTTTCTCAGTAAGCTTTCTAAGCCACTAATACCTAATCTTGAAGGGATGTTGATTGATAAGCCTAAAAAGGCTATTGTTGAGAAATCTATTGACTTTTATAGTTCACGATTAATTTTTCAGAAACAAATAAGAAGATGGCCTCCAAGTAGGAAGAAGAGGGTGAAGGAAAATAGTTAAGAATGATGTTGGGTCATGCTGCGACACTAAATCAAGCACTACTTGGAAGGAAACCCAAGTTAAGGTAGGTGTTTATTTTTAGTATTTTATTTTTCACTTCACATAGTTTTTTTGTTGGGTCACAGGTTGATGGGAAGTCTAAGTAATGAAAACCTGAGCTAATGAGCATGGCAAAGACTAAGTGTGGGGTCCCAGACCCTGTTGATGTATAAAAATGCTACTAGCTAGGCCTAGAGGCTTTAGGGAGTATTTCTACCTCTACTTTTAAGTATACATTGGGGACAAAGTAGATTTTTAAGAGTGGGGTAGGGGCAATGCCATGGGATAGGAGTAGTAGTTTTAAAATTATTTGTGTTAGAATAAGGAAGATATTTTTGTTGGTGCTATATGTGATTACATGATGCAAGTGTTTTTGAACGTAAAGAGTATGTTGATGATGTGAATTAATACTTTTGAGACTCCTAGGCTTATGAGTATGACTCTTGTACATTGTTTGATGAATGTTGAATTCATGCTATTATTTGGTTGAGAGTCTATGATGATCCTACTTGAGTTGAGCATGTGCCATGTGTGTGTGAGGTGTTTATATATTCCTTGTTTTACTTGATATCTAGAATATTCTTGATGTGTGTGTAAAGCAAAATAAAGAGTGTAGGTTTAGGAGATGATATAAGCATTTATTTTGATAGCTATGTTTGTACCCTTTTTCTCACCTATCCTCATGCATAATCCTAGTTAACCCTATTGAGCCTTTAGCTTATTCTTTGGTATCCGCTTATGTAGATTAATCCCTTTCTTTGATTAACCAATAATTTGATCAAAATCTCCTAAGCACTTTAGTGAAAAATTAATTAAGTTATGGAGTTTGAAATTTAAGAAGTAAAAAAGGTGAAAGTGAAGCCCTGAAGAAATAGCTTTGGATGTTGAAAATTTGATATGTATTATGGTTGGGAGTTGTGTAATGATAAGAATAAAGATCATAGAATACTCCCACCATAATGTATATGAATAAGCTTAATGAGTTGGGGAAAAAAAGATGTGGGTAGATATAAGTGGTGTAAATGGGTTGTTAGAGGTGAATTGAATGAAAAGTATAATGTATTAAAGAGCTTAGGGAAGATAGTAGCTATTATTGGCTGGAATAGTTCCTACCCATCCCTTAGCCTAAATTACAACCCCTAAATACCTATTTGATCTTAAACCTTAATATTCTAATTTTAGTGGAGTACTACACTAAGGGTAAGCCTATGGTCCATCTAGTATAACTTGTGAATTCATTGTGAGAGTGAGCATAACTTGATTCTCGTACCTATTCTGTGATAAATTGCATATGTGTGAGTGATTATGCGTAACTCTCTCTTTTGATGAAGGCATATATTTGATGATTTCTGGGTGATTTGTATGATTCTTTGATTGAACAATATGTATGAGTTTTACAACTTGGTGAATCAGTTCTTGAGGCTAGGATGTTTTGGAGTAGTGTTCTTGAACTTCCAATTATGTACAATATGCTTAGTATAAGGACTTGCATTCCGTGTAGTCATTGTATTACTAGCTTGAGTATCTTTCTTTTAGTAGAAGTGCGGATTCTTCTCTGATTATGATGTTTATAGTAAAGAGTTGTTTGAGGATGAACAAGACTATGTGGGTTGATGATCTGAGGTGGATTTATGCACCCCAGAGTTGTTATATGGGATTATTTAGCTTTGTTTTAAGTACTTCTTGTGTGATTAATGTGTTAATAATGATATAAATGAGCATCTAAGTGTTTAAGTACTTGATTACAATATTTAAGGTATTTTTCAAACAAGTTTGTGCTTAAATTGATCACTTAGAGGTTAAACGAGAAAACTAGTCTTACTAGCTTGAGCTAGGTATTGTTCTAGTTGATATCAATAGATTCTAATGTATATAAAGAGTTTCGAATGGTATGATTGTGCAATTATTAGTGTAAAAACTTTTTTATATTGTTTTAAGGTTCAATTTAAAAAATCCACGAGTAAAAACCAAGTTAAAGATCAAAAAGGACAAAACTAACATTCTTAGCTTAAGTTTCTAGTTCATCGTCTTGGATATTGTGTTGTTTTGAACTCTAATTCATGGTGTTTTATGTTATAGAATGATTTTTAGGTATATGATGATATATGAATTATGAACAAGCTCAAAATCAATAGAAAACAACACCACAAGGCTTAGAATGGATTGACTAAAGCACAGGACAAGATTTGATGTAAAACGGACACCTTGGATGTCCATGGCGCGTCACAGACCCAAAACCCTACTATGGGGCGATTTATAAGCATAGGGATCTTTATAAGGGACCCAAAACAGTGTGTATCCATTATTAGGGTGCGTGATGCACCCTAGGTACCACAATAAGTGGTGAGACGTGGACCCTAGGTCAATTTTGGCAAATTTGTGCTCCTTTAAATAGGACACTTAAACATGATTCTATATTCCTTGGAAGACTTGGAAAATTGAAGGGAGGATGGAAAACACTTAAATTAGGGGTTTTATTTCTTTACTTTAGTTTATTTCTTGATTTTATCATGTATTCATCTATTGTGATTAAGGTTATGTCCATGAGCAGCTAAATGCTCCCTTTCCGAGGTTAAGTCCAACAACATGATTACTATTGCTTTGAATTGATTTGGTTTTGATTGGTTATCATATTTTAGTTGTTTAATAATCATTTTTATCACTAATTTAAGGCTTAGAAACCCTTAGAATACATCTATAGTCAACTTGTGATCTTGGAAGGAGGAATAAAAATATAGTACGTGGGGTGGAATAAAGTAGGATTATAAAGTTCTACATAACGAAGGTTGTAATTTGCATCTAGGGTTGGAATATACCTAGGTTACCTATTTGGTTCAATTACGGGATGAAATATAAAATCACTTAGCTCATCTCTAACATCCTCGCTCAATGATGTAGTTTGGGTTTAAGTTAGATAGAGAATTAGAGGCTCGAAAGACCATAAATATTAACCTGGTGAATCATCAACCAAGATATGTTATCTAACCAATGATATTCAATAGCGTAGTATGACTATTTGTAGAGCCTTAACCCTGGATTTCTCTTCATTTACTATCCAAGTCTTTTACTTTTATGTATTGTTTACTTTCAGGTTATAACTCTAAAACTCTTTTGTCTACTATTGCACTGAATCAATTTCAATAGTAAACTAAAATAGAATAGTTGTTAAAATAAGTCTCTGAGGGATTGATATTCAACTTTATTTAAGGACACTATATTACTTGGTGAGACCACGTACACTTGTGTGTGCACTTCCATGAGTTCTTAGCATCAACCCCTCTCGACTGCTCCTACTCTTCATTACACTAATACAACACATCTTTCAACTAATATGCAGTGAACTCCATACCCTCAGAGTCAGAATCATGCATTACACCGAATATCTTCTTCATCTCATCAATGAACCCTTAAGGATCCTCCTCAACCTTAGAGTCATTAATGGTTGGGGTATTCAGTCTCATAAACTGGCCAATACTAGTGGACTCAGAAGAACACACAGTAATACCAGCAGGACCCGACTGACATGACTGAGATGTCACCAACTAGGTCAAAAGATGAATAAAATGATAAAACTAGGCATTAGAAATATCTCTTTGAGGTGACTGAGCATGACTGTCACTAGCTGGAGAAGGATTAGTGAGTACCGATGGAACTCCACGAGAGTAATCAGAAACTAGGTCCCTAGACCAGGTCTGTACCCCATAGGTAGAATAAGTTTCATCCACATTGTCCTTAGATGGGACAAAAGAGTTTCCACACACATCAAATCTTCTAGGAGTCATGATTTGAAATGCGAACAACTGAGAATTAGAGGAGATTTTAAGGCCTTAGACTCTATATCTTGACAATTAAACAACCAGAAATGGAAACATTCCAAAATGTCTCGTAGCCTCATTTTTATAAGTGTAGTGTGATACACACCCATAAAAGAGACTCTACTTAACACGGCTTTGAGAACACCCAATTGACCATGAACCTATTCTCTGATACCAAGCCTGTCACGACCCAAACTAGGGCCTGACCATGACGGGTATGTCAAGTCCACCATGGATAAGAGACCACCCATTTACCTAGTCAAATAAAATATAATACACTAGAAGTAACAGAATTCTAGACGTATAACAAGATTGAATAAAAGTTTAAGAATATCAACAACCATTACCCAATCCACAGTAATCCACAAAGCCTCTATGAAAAAACTAAATACAATCTAAGTTGGGACATACCCATAATGATAGAAAAAAACCATATGAATAGTCTATAACATAAGAGAATAGAAAAACTATGAAATGGAGATCTTCTAGAGAATGAAAGCTCACCACTTCAAGATAACTACTGACACCATAAAATCCTATCACTGAGTAGGAAAAGTAGAAGTGTCTTTATGTCATACATTGCATGGGGATATAGCATTTAAAGATAGTTAGCGGGTTGAATGCTAGCATATAACTCAGGGATGAGGGGTAAAATAATTTTTTCATTCTAAAACCAATAAAAATCAATGCTTGAGCACACATACAAGTGCATGTGCACATACATACATACACATATACATATATCTATAATGCTAGGAGTAGGAACAAGGTTTAGCATGAACTTTAGAACTTTAACTTGGAATGTGTAGCTTGACTGTTATAAAATAACCCATGGGCTATATAGGTCCAGTGTCTCCCACTAGTTAGGCCCAGTGCATATTGGCAGCACGTACTGGAGATATCATAGAAGGCCGGGTAATCCTCGTACCCTATACCATCCCTGATGTAAATTATATAGTATGACACAAGCACTTGGACATCAAGACCAACTCTCACATTGGAAAATATGAGTTCCTAGTATCAGTCCATCGAGACCTCCACCTTCATGGCTAGCTACACAACCCTTTTTAAGCCTAATTAAAACATTTAGCACATAACCAATCCATTAGCTCAAGGAGTCAATAATTAAGGCATTATTAAGTTGTGACATCATACCTACTATAGCTTTCAAGCATATGTCATTAAGACATCACTTGGGGGAATGCTCATACAACCAGACTCCATTATTAAATCAACTTGTGGTATTCCTTATACCCCACAAGGTTTTTAAGATCATTATTATCCATTTATCCATTTATGCAATGAATTAGTTCTATGAAAAATAGGCCAATCCATATGATTACTCACATTCCAAAACCATTTATACAAGTAGGTTGAGGTTCTCATAAATTTCAATACCAAAATCTAATTATTTGGGGGTATCCTTATATCACTATTTCTCTTATTTGCAAATTTAGGGAATCCTTATACCCCTACTTCATTTACCATTCTCATGTACCACAATGAGTTCACAAATCATAAATAGAAATCAAAATAAATCCACAATAATAATAGGAACAACATTTAAATAATTTACATCCAAAACCCTTAACCCACCATTCAAAACCCAATATCAAAACCATGTGAACCTAAAACAAATTCAACAAATAATGATAGAAGAAGTTTAGGGAGAGATATACATTCCTTAATCAACAAGAAATTTAAACAATAAATCACCCTTAGAGCCCTAGATGACCAATTTCTAGAAACCCTAGACTTGTTTTTGAATGGAGAATTTAAGAGAGTTTGAGAAAATGTTAACTATTGAAAAGTATTGAAAATAGGGTCATCAATGTATTTTAAGGTTGTGGGTCTTAAGTAGGAAAAGAGGGAAATTTCCTTAGTTCCCTTAATTAAAATTTGAAAATTTATCGCCAGTGACAATAGGTCTTCCTACGACTTGTAAGGACATACTACAACTCATCACCATAAGTTGTAGTCTATGAAGTAGCTAAAGAACATCTCTTTAGTGACTTACAACTCACACACAACATGTGTAAGATCCCGCAAAGTCCTAGTCATTTAAGTCATATATAGCATGCCAAAAGAGGTCCGGACTTAGAAAATTTCAGCTAAGTGTTGACACATAGTCTCATTTTTGGCCTCGATATCTCAATAGTTTTATTTTGGATCTTCCTGACCTTGAATTTTTATTTTTAAATTGATTCATGATAAGGGTTATCTATAGGTCATCTCGGGTGAGTTTTGCAATTTTTCAACATCATTTGAGTCATGTTTGGATGATGAAAATAGCAAGCCAATGCAATTAGGATGCATCTTATTGGCTACCACATCATCACTATCAACGCGATGCATCAATAATTACATTGAACCATTGACACGGTGTGTCACCTATCGCATCACTAGGCACATTTTGCTCATTTAGTTACAACTTTATAAGGGCATTTAGGTACTTTTCCCTCAACTAATTAAACCAAAACATTAAATTAAGATACCAAAAGCTAAAAATACATTCAATCATTGAAAAACTACTTAAGAACAAATCCTTAGGTTCATTAAATATAAGTCCAAGTCTCAAGAATTCACCAACAATTTCCATGAGTTTAATAATCTAGGTATGTTTAGGGGTTCATCCTTGGGCTCCTTCCACCCTTGAAGTTTAAGAATCTTTATTCAAGAACTTAGATAATGATTTACATTCTTAAATGAAACTACGTTCATGTATGAATGTGATGTTGTGTGGATTTCAAGTCATGAATAATTTGAGTTTCGTGTGAATTAACTATAATGCATGTTGATTTATGTAATCCCCATG
>NC_061117.1:116166864-116267022 GCF_002878395.1 Capsicum annuum
CATGGGGATTACATAAATCAACATGCATTATAGTTATGGTAGAATTATTCATCCTAATCTATGTGTGATGCTTTTAGGAGTTGAGATATGATTTAATTATCTATGCAATAGAGTCTTGGCGGTATTGAATACTCAAAATTTAGCTGTTTTCTAGTCTCCAGTCGAAATAGAAAGATTTTATAGTATCTCAAATAGTAGCATTCAGTCAGTCAGTAGAATCAGTGTGGATTCAGTCAAACCTAATATAGTCTACTGATTAGTTCAGTATTGATTCATCTAGGAGTAGGATTCAGTACTGAGAGAACCAGGGATGGGGGCCTTCCTACCAGCAAAGGGTTTGACCCTTAGTAGCAGTCCCTGAGTTACAGAAATACATAGATAACATAAGGTAAATTATATTCCTGCTAGAGTAGGGTTGACAGAACCATATTTATCACATGAGTCTTTATTCCCAATTAGGGTCTACCCAGTTCCTGTTAGTAACCTGTGGTATGATTATAACACCATTCCAACTAGAAGTTGGACCCTAAATTAGTCTATAATTAGGGTATCGGTTTAATAATAACTCTCAAAGTTATAATTTCAGTATTCAGTAATCAGTATCAAGTATTCAGTTTTTAGTACAGAGTCAGTTCAGTTCTACACAATCATGACTTACAGTTATCAGCTATTCCGTTATCATAAACTCAGTACTTCAACTTCAGGCTAATTCAAAAAAATGATATATTCTTGATATTACATGTTCTGTACTTATAGTATCTCCAGTCTTACATATACTCTCATCCAGTTATTTCATTATATTTTGTTATTATTCTTATGTACATGAACCAATGCATATCAGCCTAACCTCACCTATCATACTAGTATATTCAAAGTACTAATGAATACTCTTTCTTTATGCTATGATGTCTCATATGATAGGTTTAGACGCTTGGGTTCCTGACCGTACTTAGTTAGATTTAGTTGATCAGCCACAATTATAGTAGTGATTCCTTATCCATCGAGGACGTGACAATCATTTAGTTATTTTATTATTTACAATATTTTAGTTATTCAGTTACGTCCTGACAGCAGTTGTGAGTTAATTGGGGCTTGTCCCATCAAATCTTTTATTTCAAATGAATAGAGGCATTTAGACACTTTCAGTTAACAGTTATTCTATAGATGTACTCTATATTGATTCAGTTTTATGATCCTTATTTCATTTTTAGTGTTATTTCCATATATGTTTTCATGATTATAATTTAGTGGTCACAACAGATACTAGTCATGGGTTAGCTTGTGGTCCTTCGGGATCGTAGGCATCGTATGGCACCCAGGGTGTAGTCTCTAGGCATTGCAAACTTGGTATCAGAACCTAAGGTTCTAAAGTTTCCTAGGAGGTTTAAAATTTGCATCAAGTAGAGTCTTGTGCATGGGTGTGTAGCACACCACACTTATAGATAAGTGGCTTTGAGGCATTTTTAGGAAAAAATTCCCTTCTTTTAGTGTTCATATCAAGAAAGTAAGCATTAGCTCAAATTAAAATTTTTGTCTAATCTAATTTTTCCTTCCGTTTACAGAACATGGCTCCTAGAAAGACCAACGAAAGAAGAACTAGGAACTAGCTAGCACCTCCGCCTATTCAGGAAGATCACCTGAATGAGCACATTTCTCACACAGAATTCAGAGCAACTTTCACCACTTTAGCCCATTTTATGGTAGTTCAAAATGTTTAATAGCTGCTATTAAGGCCAACCCAGTGGCCAATACTGTTGTAGCTAGAATTAAGACTTTACCCGAATAAATCCTCCTTTATTTTTAGGGTCTAAGTTTGAAGAGAACCCACAGGAAATCCATGATATGGTTCAGAAGGTAATAAATATTATAGGGGTAACCACTAGTGAGAGTGCTGAGTTAGCTGCCTATTAGTTATAGGATATGGCTCATACATGGTTTAAGTGGTGGAAGATAGATAGGGGCACAGATGTAGGGCCTATAGAATGGGAGGAGTTTGCTATTGCCTTTTTAGATAGGTTCTTTCCATTAGATTTAAAGGAGGCTAAGGTGTTAGAGTTTATCAACCTGAAGTAGGGTAGCATGAGAGTGAAAATATATTCCCTCTAGTGTTCTTAATTTGCTTGGTATGCTCCTTATGTGGTAGTTGATAGCAAGTCTAAGATGAGCAAATTTATGTCTAGTGTATCTGATAGTGAGGTCAAGGAATGTAGGATCGCAATTCTGATTAAAGAGACATACTTGGCTAGGTTGATGATCCATGCTCAGCAGATTGAGGAATAGAATACCAAAGAGAAAGAGATAGAAAATAAGAAGGCTAGAATAGGTAGCTTTAGTTTTGCTTAGCCAAAGTCAGAAGGTGGTAACCGTCCTCAGTTCCACCTAAAATATTTAGTACCAGCTCCATCTTCGGCTAGTGTACTGATGCCCAAATTCAGGAATGATAATAAGGATAGGGCGCCAGGCTCTAAATCTCAAGGTTGTGTGAACAGTTCCCAAATAAATCCTCTTTGTTAGAAGTGTGGCAAAAATCATCAGGGTGTCTATAGGGCTAGCAGTGATGTGTGTTTTGGCTGTGCTAAGCTAGACCATAGGATAAGATAATATCCTCAGGTGAGTTTGCAGAGTCAGTATAAACGTCTCCCAGTTCAGTCTAGTCGCTCATCTCAGCAGGGTGTCACTTCTAGTGCCACTAGTGGGCAGCACCCAAACAGGTTCTGTGCACTTCAGTCCCAACAGGATAAGGAGAGTTCTCCTGATGTAGTTACTATTACGTTGCAATTATTTCACTTATATGTTTATGCTTTGTTAGATCCTAAAGCTTCTCTTTCTTTTGTAACTCCTTACAAACCATCAACTTCAGAGTCATTCCCAAAATCCTAACAGAGCCTTTCTTAGTCTCTACCCCTGTGGGTGAGTCTATCATAGCCCGTGGGTATACAAAAACTGTCCGGTTATGGTGTCTCAGAAAGTTACTTTAGAAGACCTTATAGAGCTAGAGATAACGGATTTTAACATTATTCTCAGCATGGATTGGCTTTATTCATGCTACGGTTCATTTTTTTTTATAGAAACAGAGTTGTTTATTTTTCGTTCTCAAATGAAACTATCCTAGAATGGAGGGTTAGTACTTTAGCACTTAAGGGTCAACTTGTTTTAAACCTTAGAGAGAGAAAAAGGATATCCAAGAGGTGTGTTTATCATTTAGTGTGAGTAAAAGACTCTAGTTTTGAGACTCCTATCCTTGAGTCAGTTCCAGTTGCAAGTGAATTTCTATATGTATTTCTTGAAGACCTCCCTGGAGTTCCTCCTGAAAGGGAAATTGACTTTGAAATGGACCTGTTTCCTGATACTCAACCTATTTCTATTTTGCCATATAGAATAGCTCTAGCTGAACTTAAAAGAGTTGAAAGAACAGTTGAAGGTCTTCTTAGACAAAGGGTTCATCAGGCCCAGCGTATCTCCTTGGGTGCACCAGTTCTATTCGTGCAAAAGAAAGATGGTTCTCTTAGAATGTGTATAGACTACCGTCAGTTGAACAAAGTCACCATCAAGAATAAATACCCACTTCCTAGAATAGATGACTTGTTCGACCAACTTTAGGGTGCCAGTTACTTTTTTAAGATAGACCTCAGATCCCACTATCATCAAATTAGAGTTAGAGAATGTGAGATTCCAAAAATAACTTTCAGAACCCGGTATGGTCAGCCTTCATGGACTTGATGAAATTTGTGTTCAAGCAGTACTTAGACATGTTCATCAAAGTCTTCACTGATGACATTCTTGTTTACTTTTACAATGAAAATGATCATATAGACCATCTCAGAATAGTATAATAGACTTTCAGAGCCCATCAGCTGTTTTCCAAATACAGTAAATGTGAATTTTAGCTAAGGTCAGTGGCTTTCCACGGTCACATAGTTTTTGGTGATGGCATTAGAGTTTATCCTCAAAAGACCAAAATTGTAAGAAACTGGCCCAGACCCATCTCTCCATTAGATTTTAGAAGTTTCTTAGGTTTGGCTAGTTATTACTGACGTTTCATTAAAAGGGTTTTCATCTATTACGCCCCCTATGTAAAGATTTACTCAAAAGAAATTTAAGTTTCAGTGGTCATATTCTTGTGACAAAATTTTTTAAGAGTTGATGACTAGACTCACTACAACCCCAGTTTTGACTTTACCCAACAGTTCAAACAGATTTGTTGTATATTGTGATGCTTCTAAAGTTGGCTTGGGGTGTGTTTTGATGTAGAGGGGTAAGGCTGTGGCCTATGCCTCTAGAAAACTTAAGCCCCATAAAAGAATTATCCCACCCATTATCTTGAATTAGCAGTCGTTATTTTTGCCTTAAAGAGTTAGAGACACTATTTGTATGGGGTGCATGTTGATGTGTTCACAGACCATAAAATACTGCAGTATGTGTTTTCGCAGAAAGACCTAAACTTGCATCAGTTGAGGTGGTTAGAATTGGTGAAAGACTATGACATGAGTATTCTGTATCATCTGGGCATGGCCAATGTATTGGCAGATGCCAACAGTGGGTTGTCCATGGGTAATGTTGCTCACATTAAGGATGGTAAGAAGAAGTTAGTTCAGGAAGTTCATCAGCTTGCCAGACTAGGTATCCGTTTGGTTGATTCGGTTGAGGGAGGTATTTTGGTACAAAATAGTTTGGAGTCTTCTTTAGTTTATAAGGTGAAAGGAAAGCTTGAAAGTGATCCCAATTTAGTTAAGCTAAAAGAGTTAGTCAGAGACCTGAAATTTAAGGTTTTCTCCCAAGGGGGAGATGGTGTGTTTTGTTTCTAGGGTAGGCTATGTGTTCCATATGTAGATGATGTGAGATAATAAATTCTTGATGAAGCGCATCATGTGCATTACTCTATTCATCCAGAGCACACTAAGATTTATCGTGACTTGCAGGAAGTCTATTGGTGGAGTTGGATGAAGAGAGACATTGCATAGTTTATGGATAAGGGCTCAACATGTCAGCAGGTTAAGATTAAACATCAGAAGCCTAGTGGATATATGCAGGAGTTCAGTATTCTCACTTAGAAGTGGGAGGAAGTTAACATGGAATTTATGACACGTTTACCTTGTACTACTCGACATCATGATTCGATTTAGGTCATTGTTGACAAGATGACCAAATAAGCCCATTTCTTAGCAGTTCAGACTTCTTATTAAGCCGAGGACTATGCCAGGATCTGTATTAGAGAGCTTGTTAGGTTACAGGTTATCCCGTTGTCCATCATTTCAGATAAAGGTATACATTTCAACTCTAACTTTTGGAAAGACTTCCATAAAGGGCTTGGTACCCAAGTCCATATCAGTACAGCCTTCCACCCTCAAACAGATGGACAAGAAGAAAGAACCATTCAAACTTTAGAAGATATGTTGAGAGTGTGTGCCATTGACTTTAAGGGCAGTTGGGATAACCACTTAACTTTGATTGAGTTCGCGTATAATAACAACTATCATTCCAGTATTCGGGTTGCTTTGTTTAAGGCTTTTTATGGGAGAAGATGTAGATCTCCCATTGGTTGTTTTGAAGTAGGTGAGGTCATGGTAGTAGGGCCTAACATGGTATTTGTTTCCTTAGAGAAAGTACAGCTGATCAGGAAGAGGCTTAAGACAACCCAAAGACGACAAAAATCTTATGCAGACGTAAGAAGGAAAGTTCTTGAATTTAAGATTGGTGATTATGTGTTTGAAAATCTCTCCATTTAAGAGAGTGAAGAGGTTTGGTAAGAAGGAGAAGCTTAGTCCCTGATATGTTGGTCCTTATAGGATTCTGAGTTATTTCGAAAATGTAGCCTATGAACTTTAGTTGCCTGCGGACTTAGCATCAGTGCACCCAGTGTTTCATGTCTTCTTGCTAAAGAAGTGCATAAGTGACCCAGTAGTTGCAGTCTCCGTAGAGAGTGTAGATGTTCAGCATAGTTTCTTTTATGAAGAAGTTCCAGTCGAAATACTTGATCATCAGACTCACAACTAAGGAAAAAAGAAGTTCTCTTGGTCAAATTCTTTGGCAGAATCTGTCTGTTGAGGGTGACACTTGGGAAGCAGAAGTAGACATGCAAACTAAATACCCTGTATTTTCTCTGCAAACTCAGACTCAGACTAAGGTAACAGTCTTCCTTAGATTTACTCTTTCCATGCTTAGTTTCAGCTGCATATCTTTCTCATATCATTCATGCATTCATGGATCAGTTTAGTCATGTGTCATGTCTCAAAATTCATTCTTGTTTTAGCTATACATGTCAGTATAGTCGCAGTACCTCACTGCCTCTCAGCTTAATCAGTCTTATTCAAGGACAAATGTTCCCAAGGGAGATATATGTAAGACCCCACAAGTCCTAGTCATTTTAGTCCTTTATAGCATGCCAAAATAGGTCCCAGACTTAGAATATTTAAGCTAAGTGTTGACACTTAGTCTCATTTTTGGCCTCGATATCTCAATGGTTTCATTTTTTATCTTCCTGACCTTAGATTGTTAGTTTTTAAATTTATTAATCATCAAAGTTATCTATATGTCATCTCGGGTAAGTTTCAAAATTTTTGGACATCATTTGAGTCACGTTCATTGACCAGAAAAGCAAGCCAACATGAACAGGATACATCGCATTGGCAATCGCGTCATCACCATCAACGCGACACGTCGGTAATAACGTCGATGCCATTGATGTGGCATGTTACCTATCACATCAGTGGGCATATTTTTCTCATTTAATTACGACTTTCCAAGGGCATTTAGGTCTTTTTCCCCTTACCTAATTCTGCCAAAACACGAAATTAAGCTTCCAAAAGGGCAAAATACATTCATTCTTCACAAAAACTCTCAAGAACAAACCCCTAGGTTAATCAAATTCAAGTCCAAGTCTCAAGAATTCACCAACAATTTCCACGAATCCAACAATCAAGGTATGTTTAGGTGTTCATCCTTGGGTTTCTTCCACCCTTTGAGTTCAAGAATCCTTTTTCAAGCACTTAGATTATAATTTATATTCTTGAATGAAACTATGTTCATGTATGTGATGTTGTGTGGATTTCAAGTCAAGAATAATTTGAGTTCCATATGAATTAATGAGAATGCATGTTGATTTATGTAATTCTCATGTTTATCCTTTGAATTTTGGTGTTGAATGTGGTAGTCATGATATTCATATATTGCTCATTCTTATGTACAAGATTTATGTATCGAAGGTGTTTGACAAAATTATGTATGAAAGAATTATGCATGATAACCTATGTGTGATGCTTTTAGAGTTAAGATATGATTACATATCTATGCTATCGAGTCTTGGAGGTATTGAATACCTAAAATTTAGCTGATGTCTAGTCTTCAATCGGAATAGAAGGATTATAGAGTTTCCCAAATAATAGCATTTCGTTAGTCAGCAGAATCAGTGTGGGTTTAGTCAACCCTAGTACAGTCTAGTAATAAGTTCAGTGTCAATTTAGTTGGGAGTAGGATTCATCACTGAGCGAACCCAGGGATGGAGGAATTCCTGGGAGTAGAGGGTTTGACCCTTAGTAGTAATCCTTGAGTTACAGAACTACGTAGCTCGCATAGGATAAATCATCTTCCTGCCAGACTAGGGTTGACGTAACCATATACATCACATGAGTCTTCCTACCATATTAGGGTTGACCCATCTCCTGTTAGTAACCCATGGAACGGTGATAACACCCTTCCAACTGGGGTTACAAGTTGAACCCCAAATCAGTCTATAATCGCGTTATATTAGTTTGGTGATAACTCCCACAGTTATAAGTTCAATATTCGATATTCAGTAATCAGTATCCAGTATTCAGTATTCAATACAAAACTCAGTTTAGTTCTACTCAATCATGACTTACAACAATCAGTTATTCAGTTATTAGAAACTTAGTACTTCAGCTTCAGACTAATTAAGATAGCTGATATATGCTTGATATTGTATGTTCTGTACTTCTAGTGTTCCATATCTTGCATATACTCTCATCCAGTTATTTCAAGATATTTAGTTATTATTCTCATGCACGTGAACCCATGCATATCATCCTAACCTCACCTAGCATACCAGTACATTTAAAGTACTGGTGCATACTTTTTCTTTGTGCTATGATGTTTCATATCATAGGTTCGAATGCTAGGGTTCTTGATCTTACTTAGTGAGATTCAGTTGATCAGTCGTATCTACAGTAGTGAGTCCTAATCCACCTAGGATGTGACACTTATTTAGTTATTTTATTACTTATAATATTTTAGTTTTTTAGTTGCGCCTAGACAATTATTGTGAGTTAGTTGGGGCCTGTCCCATCAAATCTTTTATGTTAGATGTTTAGAGGCTTTCAGACACTTTCAGTTAGAAGTTATTCTACAGATGTACTCAGTATTGATTCAGCTTTATGAACCTTATGGCATTTTCAGTGTTATTTCCGCATATATTTTCATTATTATTATTCAGTGCTCACAACAGGTACCAGTCATGGATTAGCTTGTGGTCCTTCGGGATCATAGGCACCAAGTGGCACCTAGTGTTTAGTCTCAGGGCATTACAATGACTTATCAAGTGACCCTATAACTCATAGGGTCCTAGTCATAATCAAGATAGAAACATCTTGGTAACACACTGGTCATACTACGATTTGTACCTTACAGCTCATAAAGAGTCCTTACAACTCATTAAGTCTAGTAATGATAAAGGAAGAAAGTTTGGGACCTACACAGGGTTTTCAATGATTTACACTATACGACTCATTACAGTGCCCAAGTGCACAAGCAAGTGTATGTGCTCTACCAAGTAGTAAAGTGGCCTTCAAGAAAGCCGATTATCGATCCCACAGGGACTTGGTTTCACCAACTATCCAATTATAGTTTAACGATTGAGAAAAAGTAAACATGAGTTTTAGAATTGTAAATGGACAGCGCCCAAGCGCACACGCAAGTATACGTGGTCTTATCAATTAGTAAAGTGGCCTTTAGGAAGCCAAGTATCGATCCCACAGAGACATGATTTAACAACAATTCTATTTTAGTTCACAATTTAGATTCAATTTGATACAAACATAAACAAAAAGAGAGTTTGGAATTTATAAATTGTAGAATAGTAAACAATGCAGAAATTAAAGATATTAAAACAATCAATAGGAGAAAACCCAGGGTTAAAACACTTTGAACAATCATACTATGTATTGAATTTCATCCGTTAACTTGTTTATCTTTTTAGTTGAATCGTAGGGTTAATTGCATGATTATGGTTTCCTAACCTCTAATCCTTTACCTAAGTAGAACCTTACAACTACATCATTGAGCGGGGATGTAATAGTCCACTTAAGTGTATTACACTATCATCCTACGTTTCAATCAAGTTCGGCTACTAAGTAAATCCCTATCCTAGGTGCTAATTTTAATTCTTTATTTCATAAGAGAATAAAAATCCAAACTTTGTTTATTCACATGTTCTATCTCCCTATTCTCTATCCCGAGTACAAAAGGTAGACAATTGATGTATTCTAAGGGTCAAGAATCCTTAAAATAGTTATAACAATAATAATCAAACAACCAATAATGATAAGAAAATAAAAAAAACTTAATTTAAAACAATAAGACTCATGTTCTTGGCTTTAACCCCTGAAAAGGCGTTTAGCCACGCATAGTCATAATCGTCATCACAAATTGGTAATTAACAACTAAAAACATGAATGAACTAAATTAAAATGATAAAAACCTAATAAAGAAGTTGTAGCATCCCCTTAATCTCCAATATATTTCCAAAGATAGGTAAAAACGTGATATAACATGTATTTATAGTATAGGAGTAGTCCCAATTCATGATGGATTCGAATTCAACACTTTTGTGAGCCCGGGAATGGATGGAGCGCCGCCTCAGGTTGAGTCCTTCTGTAGGTTGGGTGATGCCCATGCTAGAGTGTTGCTCTAGGAAATGTTGAGCCCTGTTTATATCCCCGATGTAGGCGGTGCGCCGCCTCAACATCACCTCAAGCCTCTGGAAGTTGTTCTCCGAATTTTGGTTAAGTGTTGAGTCTCCCCTATTAGTCCATTGTCTTCTGGTATCTTTAACATAGATTTAAAGCCTTAATAACATCAAAATATCATCATATTCAGCTCCCAAATCATCCTACAAATTCACACCACACTAATTAAGAGATAATCACCACACTACATCCATAACAACGAATCAATACAAGAGATAAACTAGACTAGTTCGCACTGATCTTTCTCTTATTGTTTCAGATGTACAATCACTCAAATTGAATTTTTGTCACTACCAACAATTTATTCCACTCATAATCACACATTTAAACAATTGGGAATACATTAAACACAATATTATCCAACGAGATAAACTAGGTAAGCACCTCGCTCAAGCTAGTAACACTAGTTTTCTAGGTTGAACTCTAATTGAAACTTTTAGATACAAACTTGTTTGGAACTCACTTTGAACATTTTAAACACATGATTTAACACATATATGCACATTCATCTCATTATCAACTCATATAGAACATGAATCATCCTCAAAACAAGGCTAAAAGGACTAGAATAGTGGCACTAGAATGCATAAATACACCCAACATCATAACTTAAAAGTAAACTAAACTAATGTGGAAAAGTAATGACTTAGGACAACCAATGGATAAAGAACTAGTTTTAAGGCTTAAGAACAATCATTACGCCATTGAACTTTGTTCATTAAATTGCTTATTGTGGTAGTTGATTCATAGGGTTAATCGCCTGATCATGGTCTCCCGAACTCTAATTTTTTACGCAATTTGGACCTTAAAACTACATGATTGAAAGGGGATGTAATAATACAATTAAGTTATTCAAGCTATCATCCTATTTTTGAATCAAGTAAGGCTTTTAGGTACATTTCTGTCCTAGATGCTAATTTGAAATCCTTATTTTATAAAAGACTACGAACATTACCTTTCTTATCCGCATGTTCTATCTTCCCATTCCCCCTCTCGAGATCACAAGGTTGAAAATGAATATATTATAAGGGAAGTTAATTATTAAAATAGTTAAAACAAGGATAAACAAACAACCATAATGATAAACAATTCAACAAACTTAATTCAAAACGAAAGTAGTCATGATCTTGGCCTTAACCCCGAAAAATGAGTTTAACATTTAATGGAAATATTCATAAAACATCCCTTTGATTGATGATAAAAACCATAAGGAAACTAAATAAAAGAATGATAACACCTAAAGAGAAGTTGTAGTAGCCTCCAATATCTTCTAAGGACGTCCAAAAGTGAATAATAATGTTTAGAAAGATGTATTTATAGTATCCAAGTAGTCCAAGGTAAAATAAGAGTTGTAGTGAAACCTTTGCCCGTGCTTATAGGGAGGTCACGATGCGCAATCCAGAAATTGGAGTGTAATTCACATCGTACAAGCTTGAAACAAGAATGTAAGTCCGGTCGCGAGGTTTAAAAGAGAGTGTGCAGGTTACGACATACCTTCGTCGCAAGGTATCACTGTTTTAGGTCCCTTCCGAATCTAGTGGTGGGTTGCAGGTACCTAGGTGATGCTATATTCACCTACACTTGCCTAATACATTTCAGGTGTCCAAATTACATCCAACTTGTATCTTGTACTTCCGTGTTCATTTACGACCCTTTTTAAGTTGTTACACTTGATTCAAAGCTTGTATATCCTTCATATATCATTATAATCCATTCTACTAGAATCCTATAGCATCAAAAACATCAATTTAGATCTCAAAATAACACAACATCCAAAATGGTAAATGAGAAACATGAGCTAAGCATAGTCTTCATTCACTTTGATTTCTAACTATTGTTTTGACTCTTGTCTTGATGTAATTGACCCTTGAACTTTACCAACAAGTTGTTTCACATATAAATTCACAATAAAAACCTTATTAACTCATTAAACACGTTATAAATCAACACGATAGACTAGACAAACACCTAGCTCAAGCTAGTCGTACTAATTTTCTCAGTTGAACTCTAAATGATCAGTTTGAATCAAAAGTTGCTTAGAAACACTATTAAACATTGTAAACGCATACATGGACACTGATATGCATATTTATCTCATTATGAACATATTAATCATGTGAATCATCCTTAAAACAAGGCTAAATAGGCTAGAATAGTAATGCTAGAATGCATAAATACACCAACATCAATTCATATAGAGTCTTGGCGACTCATTATACATCAATTCATAACCAAGGAAGATAGAAGGGAAGTATTTACTAGTTAGTGTATAGTTTGGGTTAGAAGACCCATATAGAGACGTTATGACTTGTATAGTCAGTCGTAGTTAGGGTGCTCAACGCTTTGAGATTTTTGAATGACAAAATCTAGGGTGTTACAATGATATTTTCAAATCAAACAGGTGTTAGTTGCATCCTAAGAATTAATTATATTATTTGCAGATTTGCCAACTATTTGATAAGTGATGTGATATTTGCTGGAACCGTTGATGGTTGCACAACACAGTTAGGGACGAGGTCCCTTAAAGTCAATCGTAAGAGATAGAATAGTAAAGCATCTATGAGGTGCTATAAAATCAAGGCAGTGCAAGAAATATAACAACACAAAAAATTTAACATTGAAACCCCCCTTGCTTAAGGAAGGGAAAAACAAAGGCTTGCCCTCACAAGCACCTTTAAATCCACTATAATCGAACTCTTGATTACAACCTTTACTGAACCTAACTCTAAGTTCCTATCTTTTGTATTAACTCTACTGCAAGCTCGTCTTGGAAACTCTGCCAAGGACTCTCTTCACTGATTAATTCTAATTAGTATAAAACTTAGGCAACTCTACCTAAGAACTCTTTACTCAATGAAAAAGTTCATTACTCTTATTGCATGAGTAATTCTTGTAAAAATTAGAACTCACTGAAGAGCAATTTATATTTAAGCATACATAATAAATGAATAACTTGAGCAGTGTTTAAATGGGGTTCTTACCTATCTTTACTCTTTCTAATTATAAAAAACCAATTGATAAGGAAGCGACTCTTTCTTTTTATAGATGAGTGATGATTAGGGATTAAATATCATTGGACTATCTATCCTAATTAGTACAAGTAGAACCTACAAGTTTTTTATATAAGAGGAAAAAATTATGCAGTCACGCATGCTAGCTGTACTGTACCATGAACATCCAGGAACCTGGTCCCTTACAGTTAGCTGCTCATCATCAAAACTCCAGATAGTAATTTACCCTCCTTTTGATAATGACAAACAAACTATATATCTTTGAGCATTAATACACATCCATCATAATTAATCAGTTTGATTACCACTCTGAAGATGAATGTTCCCCCTAACGTAATACAACAAGGGATCTCATCCCTTATTGTCATTTGCTACAAAAACTCTAAGCAAATGTTTTCTTTCCTTTGTCATTGTACCTTATTTGTTTCCTCCTTCACTATTTTATCCCAAAAAATCATTTTTCCTCTGTTATCATGCCTACTTATCTGTAACACCTGTAACACCTTTATTGGTACTTATTAACACCCTTCTCTACATGAGATCAGTATGTATTCCACCTTTTGGCATTATTGAAAAAGATTAACAGTAAACTAAGAGTAATAGTAAGCATAAATTATTTAACTTGTGGCCACTGGGGCAATACTGCCATAAAGAATATTTTTAAGGTAGAATCAGATAAAGAGCACAAAATCAAGGACTCATTCATGTTCAACAAATTATATATCATTTCTATGCAAAGATTACAATTCAAGTTCTAGAGAAAAAGCCACAGAAGTTAGAGAAAAGAATATGGAGGATTTGGGGAGAAGGTTTGGAGAAGTCACTCATCTTAGGATAGTGTAACGATTGAAGATCAGTGGCCTCATTGATTAGAATTATACCCTTCATCTTGAGTTCATCATTCCTTTATACCAAAGTTCTCATTTTTTTATTTTACACCAACACTCATAAAATTTTTTATTTTTTCAAGCATTAGTTTTGTTTCACTTTTGTTACAAGCCCTACTAGGTTTATCATCAGACATTCTCTTTCTTTTGTTACCAGGTCCCTCAGAAATCCAAAGCCTTTTAATAGGATTTTAAAAATTTACTTAGAAGGTTTTTGTTATTGGGTTTATTTGATTGTTTCATGGACCATCTAAACTTTCTTTCACACTGTCAAAGGGATAATTATTTTCAAAGATGGATCCTTATTGGAGAGGTAAGTGAAGAAAGGGTTTGTCTTTAGATAATTAGGGTAGTTGAGTAGGGTAGGGTTGATGGAGTTACTCTAAAGATGAATTTGAATTCAATTTTACCTAAAATAGGCTTTTAGCATGGAGAGAAAGGATGTGGCCTTTTCTATCAGAACAAGAAGAGAAATATGCACATTCACGATACTAACTTGAGAGTTGGGACCAGGTCCCTCTCTTTCTTTGAGTGACTTCTCAATTTTGTGCATACTTCATCTATTTTTTTCCAAACCTATTCCTATGTGTGCATATCTATAAAGATATGATATTGAGTTAGACTAATAAATACATACTTTACCAAGGATACATGTCTCCTAATCATATCCAATTTTATAGAGAACTACTGATTTATATGGTAAGTTAGGTCATTTTGATCAGGCCTAACTTCATCTTGTTCTACAGAAATTATTCTTTATGAAGTGTCGTAGTAAAGATATCTATTATCTGATCCTTAGTCTTGCAGAAATTTATGCGGATTGCCCTTTTCTCAACATTATCTCTTAGGAAGTGATGCCTTACATAAATATGCTTAGTCCTCTTATGATGTACTAGATTCTTGGCTATATTTAGAGTACTTGTATTGTCACACATTAGAGGGATAGTGTCTCAGACAATCCCATGTGGCTTGATCCATAATAGTTGTGCATAATAAGAAGTATCAACAATATATTTAGCCTCAACAGTAGATAGAGCAACTTAGTTTTGCTTCTTATATCCCCAAGAGATTTAAGGATGGGCCAAGAAAATGTACCATTCAAGAAGTTCTTTTTCTATCTACCAAATATCCAGCATAGTCAGTGTTAGCATAGCCCACAAAGTCAAAAATGTCTCCTGATAGATAGTTTAGGAGTAGGTCCCCTGTCCTTTTTAGATACCTAGGAATTATTTTTGCATCTTTCAAATGGTACTCCTTTGGGCATGCTTAAAGTCTGGCACACATTCCTACACTGAAAATAATGCCAGGCCTACTTGCAGCGAGATATAGTAAGGATCCAATGACCCTTCTATACATTATTCTATTCACTGAAGGCCCTAAATCACCATTGTCCATTTTTAAGATGGTTCCAATTAGAATATCAATTGGACTTGCATCTCCGATATTATAATTCTTCAGTAGCTCCTTGAAGTACTTCTCTTGACAAATAATTGTCCCTTGAGAAGTTTGCTTGATCTGCAGGCCTAAGAAGAAGCTCAATTCACCCATTATACTTATCTCAAATTCACTCCCCATTATCTTAGCAACTTTTTCAAATATAGATTCAAAAGTAGGTCCAAATATTATGTCATCAGCATATATCTGGGCAATTAATAGGCTGCTACCTCTAGTTTATAAGAATAGAGTATTATCTATTTTTCATCTTTTAAAGCCATTTTCCAGGAGAAACTTTGAGAGTCTCTGATACCAGGCCCTTGGTGTTGTCTTCATACCAAAAAGAGCTTTATCTAATTTAAGGACATGTTGAGGAAAATCTGAATCTATAAAACTTGGAGGTTGTTTGACATAGACTTCTTTTTTCAGGTTTCCATTTAGGAAGGTGATGTCGCCAAAAACTAACCTCCAAAGTAGTATGTTGTGGTCAATTCCAAATATAGTAACCCAACTAGGTTGGGGTCAAACCCACAAAGAAAATGTTGAATAGTTGCTTAAATTGACAAAATTCACAATTAGTGCAGAAAAGTTAATAGGGGAATTTTGAAATCAGTTGTAAGTTGTAACAAAAACTTGAATTATTTAAGTTTGTAGAAAATAGAAGACGAATAATAGGAATGTGTTCCCCCTGGATTTTCAACTTTATAAATTTCTTGTGTTCAACCCACCTATTATTCTGCTCTACGTGTAAATTTGATAAGCTATGTATTATCAACCATCTTCTGAACGTATTGATAAATATCACCCTTTACCTTGTGAGTCTTAGGGTGTCATCTTATTTCTCCTTGTTGATCACTTCAGTTTAACTCTCACTTTTTGAGTATCGAGTTGATCAAATGAGATGGCAGAATATAAGATGGACGTGAATCTCAAATTACTGTCTTAATCCTATTTTACCAATTTTAAACTCCTTTGTGAGGACATTAATGAATACAGGGAATCCTTAAGCTTTTTTAGTAGCTTCGAGGTTAATTAATACGAAGAATATTAAGACACATGAAGTTATGCTAGAATAGATGAATTTCCCACTTCTTTTACATAGCTAATCCGCCAGGTTCCCACAACCCTAGTTATGTAATTAGCCTCTCATATTCATGTAATAATCCATGATAATCACTAAAGAATTTATGTAATTGATTTCACAAGAATAAGAATAATAAAATCCAAAGTCTTCAATTGAATAATAACCCAAAAATATCAAGAATAATGTAAAGTATTGTAAAAGTATGTAAAATAATGTAAGGAACATCTAAGAGTGTAACTTAACAAAAGATAAACCCTAGGGTATTTATAGTATCTCAAAACAACCCAAAAATCTTAATAAAAATAGAACAGGAAAATTAAGTCGGTACAAAGTACGACTCGATCGTCCACTCGTAAGGTCTTCTTATGAGTCATACAGTGCCTCTCGAATGTTCTCAAGTGTTTGATATTCCAGGGCTTTAAATTTTTTTCTATCTTTAGGGCTCATGCTCATGAGTCATACTTTGAAAGTAAGACTTGTGGACTTCACTCATTGCCACCTGGGACATAATCATTCTAAGCTTTAGAGACTAGTCTGCTTATGGTTGGATTATACGAGTCATACTCAGACTTCCAACTCATCTTCTTCTGCAAATTCAACTATGAATAAAAATTTGTATTCTATTCTTTGTATGGTTTTATTTCACGACCCGTATCCTTCTCTTACGACTCGTATGACTGAGTTGTATCTTTTCTTCACTTAGCATTTCTTCTTGGCCGTTGGTTCTATTGTGCCAATGAGTCAACCTACTAGCTATATGATGTGTTGACTACTTATAAGTTGACTCGTATCATCTGTGGACTTTATCTCTTTAACATCTTCTCTTTATGATTTCATTCCAAGACTTTTATTTACCTGTTTCACCTACAACAATCTCAAAACCACTTTATATCTACTAAAACAACCTAAGTGCAAGCATAAATTCATTGTTTTAAGCATCAAAAGTATCGTGTTTCCACAACGCATCAACACCCTCAATATCAAAGTTTGTGTGTCCTCAGGCAAAACACAAAGACCAAAACTACTACCCACAATAACGATGCTTAAATAGAAATATCCAAAGATACCTATGGAAGTGACTTTTCAAGATTTTTATTCCCCCTTCTAATTGTAACTTTGCAAAAATCAGACTGTGTATTTTGAGTTGGCACACTAATAAACATGAAGGAATCCAATGATGGCATTACATTAGTAACAGAAAACCAGGCATTGACAAAAACCACATTAACCAAACAATCTAGCAGCCTAACAACATAACCCATGTGCGCTAATAGTCAAACAAATCTCATTCACTCAATTAAGATCAATTAATTTATTCAGGGACATAACAAAAGACGCTCTTGCTCACAAAGAAGTATCTTCCAGTGTATAAAGAAAACCATAAGCTTGCCCATATGCTCTTTTCCTGATTTTCCAAAAAGTCGGGACAAGATTACTAAAAGACACTGTTCGGCTTGTAACGTAGGTTAGAGGCTGGTTTGATATCTTTTTAGGATTTTTAGTGACTATGCCTCCTTGACACTACACTTTATTAGGGTTCTACTGATTTTTCCACAATTTTCTTCTTTTTATTTCCGCCCTTATGTCTCCCTTTTTACTGTAGAGCATATTCTTACTGGACTAAGTGTAATTTTATTTTCTCACTTAATTTTTCTGTTCTTTTTCTTTTCTTTCAATTTTTCTTCCTTTTTTGTTTTCTTTTATTATTACCGCACCAATTCTTTATTATTTTTTCCCTTCTACACATCTTTCTTCACACTCATTTTTCCTATGCACCCCTATAATATTCACCCTTAGGAGATTCGCCTATGTTGAGTTGCATAGTGTCCAAGGGGGACGATGGCCAAAATAGGTTCATTGTAGTAAAACAGGAAGGTGAAATCAGTGTAAACAAGAAATGGGTCAATTAAGGCTTAAAACATAGGATCAATGTATTCATATCATATTTGGTTGGGCCTTTAGGCTTGAGTAGACTCAAAACAAGAATAGCCTATGATCATTTCCTAATCGACTATCCTAAACCCTAGGTAAGAGCAACTGAGCAATTTCAAGATTCTGACACACCGGGAGCTAAGTAGAATCTCACACACACATACATAGGGTTATACTGCTAAGTACTACATATCCAGTTATGCAATTGTTCTTTATAATTATTCTATTCCAAATCCTAATTCCATTATCAGATTCTCAATCGTTTCACAAACACATCATCACACAGTTAACAATCAAATTTAGGAAGGGTATCAATCTGCTAGCACAATTATTTTAAAATCAAACAATTTCATCATAGTTATTCAAAACAATATCTACTGCCACAAGTACAAATTTTCCACCTTTTTCAGCTATTCCAGCATGTACACAACAAACAGAAACATCAATAAAAATAGAAACATGCCAGTTCTAAAAATTTTCAGATTTTGGCCACGGGCTTCGAAATATGGCCAGTATAGCCTGTGGTGATATCGGTACACCTCCACCCCCAACTGAAAGCCTATACACAGTCCCCAGTTCATCTAAAAATGTAATATAAGGGATTGGGAACATACTTAGATTCTCAAGGTGCCAACTAATATAGCATCATGAGGTGCGCCCTTAGGTTGATTCCCACTATCCTCAACTATAGTCCCATCAACTGCCAGGACTAGCTCCATAATCGTGGCACTGGTTGGGGATGGTGCTCTTTGTGGTAAATCAGTAGTTAGGGCTACTTCACCATCCCCTTAGTATCATTCACCACTAATTTTGAGATACTGACACCAGCTAACATCTCCTGGACCATCACAACTCGGTCCAGCTCACTCAGTATGCTATCTTTCTTCACTTTCTTTAAGGCATCTTTTTCTGTACTCCAGTGATTTCCCTTCTTTCTCTCTCTTCTTCCTTCCTACTTCAATTCCAAAATAGCCCATATGTTTTCAACCTATACTTCAGGTGTATCTTCCATAATTACATATGCTGGGATGGATGGCCAATCATACAGCTTATATACCATTTTCTTGATCCCTTCCATCTCTGGTTTAACCTTTTCAATACCTGGGGTTTGGCCACTTTCTAGGAGTCAAGTCATCCGCTACTCCATCAAATCCAACCGACCCTATACCTATCTATCTTGGTTTGCTAGTTTAGTCTCAACCCAGGGCTTCACAACCCTTTCTATATTCTGGACTTTGTCCTTTAACTTGGCCAATCTCTTCATTACCTTATCCCACATGGCCTGTGAGATCACTATCAAACCAACCGGCATCGCTCTGGATAGAGATGGTGCAGAATGTTGACATAAACCAACTTGAGGCCCTGTCGTAATGTACATCCCAAGTTTGACTGGGAACAAAGACCACCCCCGTTACCCAACACAACCTCTAGCAGTCTGCCTTGAGTTGGCTGAATTTTGAACACATAGCAGGATTATGTTGTTGCATAGTCCAACACCAAGGTTAGGGATATAACCGAGACCGACCCAACAAAGTCCAGCCGCCCAAACCTATTTGGTAACTAAGACAAACCATAAAATGATCAACCATATAATAACCAAACCAATTTCTATAACATATCATATAAAGAAAGAACAATGAGAAATTTATTCCACCAGTATCAGCCCCAATACCAATGCCAATACTAACGCTGACACCAATACCAATCACACTCATACCAACCCATAGTAATTCCACAAAAGCCTTTAACCAAAAGAATACCAAAATCTGGTTGGGACATACCCCCAACCATAGCCAAAACCAATATCCATAAATAAACAAAAGTACGAAATAATATCCATGAAATAGAGCCTTTCGGAAAGATGGAAGCTCACCACTTCAATCCAAAAGCTGACCCTAAATGTTTGGATGCTAAGTAGAAGGAGTAGAATGGTTGGTTCCTACATCGCGTGGGGATACAGACACCCAAAGATGGGTTAGTAGGTGAATGCTAGCATAAACTCAGGAAATGGATCGAATAATGCCATTTAAAAAACCCAAGTAAACCATCCATATGCATACAATTAGTACATATATATATATATAACCATGCCGGGGAAAGGATCCAGGTTTAACATGCATTTGAATCCAGTTACCTGGGTATCTGCAGCTTAACCGTCCTTAACTACCCATGAGCTATATAGGTCCAACGTAACCCTCTGACGAGCCCTGATGTATGTGGCCACATAATTTGGAGATACTATTAAAGTAAGGGATTCCCAAGTACCCTTACCCTTCATTATACATATGTACTGTGTAATTAGACGATTCTCTTGTACCTCATAGTATCATATAAGTTCACCATGGCCTACCCCTCATATCAGTAAACTTGAGTTTCTAGTGTTTATTTATTGAACTCCAACCTTCACGGTTAGCTATCACACCCCGCCATTATTGCCTAATTAAAACCATTTCCAACCAATCAAACCATTGTTATAAACCGAGGCTATACTTAGTGGTATCGTCATACCAACTGTAACTTGCAATTATCTTCCTTAGCCAAACTATTTTGATACAAAGGGATTCATATATACCCATAGATCACATTATCCAATTGAATTGAGGGAGTCCCATGTACCCCACAAGTATTCCATTAGTATGATTACTTGGGGTATTCTATTCTACCCTACAAGAATGATTGTTAAACCCAAACCATTCCATTTAACCATTCTAAGCCATTTAAACCATTTAGGGTTCCATTACCAAGTTTAAACCTTGCATAAGTTCCATTAAAATCCAATAACAAAGTGAAAACAATCTTATAGGCATTTTATCAAGCATATTGGGGGCATAGTATTTCCAAAACCAAAGCGAATTATGAAATAACCATTAACATGCAACCAATTATCCAATACCATCATTAAAGCAAATAAAAGAATAATTAAACCATGGAAAAACCATAACCAAGCATTTATAACCAAAACTCCCATATTATATTTGAAAACCAAAAACTATACAATAATCATGCCATGACAACATTGTACAAAACAATGCCTACAAGTGAATCAAATAATAAGGGAAGATAGAATGACTTAAACCAAGAGAATGATCAAGAGAAATCACCAACAAGAGCTCCAAATTAATCCTCAAGATAAAACCCTAGCCTTCCTTTACCCAAAAGCCTTATAGAGAATTATAGAGCATTTAAGAGAAGTTTCTAAGTGTTAATGAATAGAATAATAGGAAAAATAACCTCTCAATAGGAATATAAGTCCTAGGGACTTATTAGGTTAAGTGGGGAAATATCTAGATTGCCTTTGACTTAAACTCCTAAAAATCCTATTAGGGGGGTGCGACTATCCATAACTATATACCCTCCAATATGAGTGGTACCCACCACTCGTACCCCAGGTCATCTCCCTTGGACCCAACACAATAGAAGGTACAAATTACCCCAAACCATGTCGTATCTAAGTATACAACTAGTACCCTCAACCCATACCCCTAGCAGAATACAATCCTAATAGGTTTGAACATTGTTAACCATACGAGTCCATAGTACGACTTGTACCCTGGATTACAGCTCTTTGTGAGCCATTCATACTCTGATCCAACCTAAGTTACCGAGCCTAAGATTAAGTAAAGTAACCAGACAACCCATATCCACTAATACGGCTCATACTACCTAAGTCGTATCCATACTAGAAACCAAATCCAACCTACCAACCAACATTGGTCAATATACAACTAACCTATACCACTCATATCTTAGTGTACAAGTCCTTTCCCATAGTCTTCTACTATCTAGAGACCAGAAATCTTGGAAATTTTCTAAGGTTTTGGAATCCAAGAATCTAGGTTGTTTTAGTCTCCCCCACTAGGAACATTCATCCTCAAATGATGGACAAGATAGTGCATGCACGACTTATACCCCTTAGATCCTCTACTCTTGCCTTTAAGATGAAAAACAAAGATGCAAGGAAATTTAACCTTTTCTTTAACAAACTCAGAAAATAAAGATATGTTCCATATGAATATCCAAAGCGGAGAGAAAAATGGATACTTAGACATCATGTACATTTCTGCTTCCCACGTAGCCTCTTCCACCATGTGGTTCCATAGAACCTTAATCGAGGGCACACCCATTGTTTATAACCGATAAACCTACCTATCTAGTATCTCAACTGGGACCTCTTCATAAGACAGAGAATTTGAGATATCTAACCATTCCAAAAAAACAATCAAATAAGGATCACTAAGACACTTCTTCAACATAGAGACATGATATACCAGATGAATAAAGCTCAAACTAGAAAGAAACTCCAATTCATAAGCAGCATTACCAACTCTCCACAAAATCACATAAGGACTGATAAATCGTGGACTGCGCTTCTTTTTCTTATTAAAGGGCATTACTCACCTCATGGGAGATACCTATAGGAATACCTTATCCCCAATGTCAAACTCTAAGTCTCTATGTCTAACATCTGTATATGACTTTTGGAAACTTTGGAAAGCCTTAAGACTATCCTAAATCACCTTCACTTTTTCTATATCCTGATAAACCAAATTTGGACTGAACATATCCACCTCACTAAGCTCGAACCAACCAATAGGAGATCTACACCACCTAACATATAATGGCTCAAAAGGGGCCATCTTAATACTAGAATAATAGTTATTGTTGTAAGCAAACTCTACCAAAGGTAAATGATCAACTCAATTGCCACCATATTTAATCATACATGCCCGAAGTATATCCTCCAATTTACCGCTCCGAGTGGTTATGGTATTCAAGTGACCACCATTATTTGTATTTTAAATCGTGTTACTAGGAAAAGTTCCAGGTTGTCTTTGATTCAATATGGCCTACATCTGGGTTGAGTATTCAATTGCAAGAATTATTGTATTTTAAGAATTACCCACGTGTTTCTCACCCGAATGGATGTTTCACCCTTTATTTCTCTCAAACTTAAAGGATTCATACATTATTCAATAATACTCTCATGAAGGTTAATCTTATTAAGGCATTAACCCATTAACCCAAAGGGAAAACCTATGGATTTCATGTGAATTACTTCTTTTCCTAACATACACTTTCTTGTTAGACAAGTGGTGTTCATGGGCTCACTTCTTAAGTTTGCAACCAAGAGATGTCATTATATTGAAGAAGCATTCATGCAATTTTGATGAATGTTAGAAATCAAATCTATGCACAACCCCAGATAGTTCTTTACATCAAGGATCCCATAACCCTACTTATGGGAGTTTAGAAACTCATCTCCATATAAGAAATCAAAGATATATTAATCTTCATAAATGGCTTCAAGAGGACACTTACAAAAGTCACAATATTGTTCTTCTCAATCTTCAATGGAAAATATAAAAACTAATAGTCAGATCTCAATCTCTAAATTCAAATGTTAATGAAAAGTAGTACAAAGCTCTCACTAAAGGATAAAGTATAAAACTGATGAAAAAGATGTGGAATAAACCCTAATAGTTGGTATTTATATGATTCCAGAACTGTGGTTTTAAAATTAAAACTCAGATTCTCCATATTATGGAAGACGGGTCAAGCAACGGTTTATTGCAAGTCTGATGGTCCGTCGCCTGCACCATTGTTATGTGTCAAGTGACTCCATGCTCTTCTTCTGGGAAACGGGTAGTGTGACAGCCCATCATAAGTCAAAGGTCCATCGCCTGGACCGTCGTAGGACTTTTACTGATAATGCGTTCTATATCTTGGCGATGGTTCATCGTGGGGCCAATAGTCCATCACCTGGATCATTGCAGGATGTCCATAGTCTATGCCTTTTGCTTTTTTTGTCGATGGTTTAGACAGACATATTTTTGGAAGGTCAACGGTCCGTCACCTAAGCCGTCGCTGTCATTTTACCTTTGTTTTCCCCAGATTGTCCAAGTTATCCTTCACACTTAGTCCTTATACTGAAAGCACTAAAATACCATGTTAAATACAATAATGGTTGCTTAAAAACAAAAATTATCCTACGGAAAAGGCCTAAAATGTTCCATGAAAAGCTGGAACATCAACACTCTTAACTTAAGGCAATTGCTTCTCCTCAAGCAACTCAACACCCGAATACATATATGAATTACATCATGATGGGAATTTCACAGTAAAACAAACAAAATTATACAATCATTCCACTACCTATTTGGTTATGCTATCTCAACACACATGGATCTACTACTGGCATTAACTACTAATAAACATATTCACAGCTACAGATACAACACCCCAAAGAACTAAATAGAATAGATATAACTCAACACGCCTTCACAGCCAAAGAAGACCACCTCACATCACACAGTTAAATTGTGGACAAAATTAAGCTTCTCACTCTCAAAAAAGAAGTTACCAACACAATTTACACCTATAAGCTTTCCCTTATCATCTAATGTTCTCTTATAATTGACTTGCTAAGATCAAGTAGGACTTCCTAAGGGTTGTAATAAGGTTTTAGGCTCGGTGAAGGTTATTCATTTGGGTAAGCAACTTAAAGTACAAGAATTTCACTCTCTTTACCCTTTTTGGTAGGTACTTACTAGAATTAAGGACCCTTTCATTCATTCCAGTCATTCATCAATGCTCTTGTCATAACTCTCTTATTTTTTTTATTTTAATATTTGAGAACACAACATCAGCCACCCTCAACTTATGCTAATGCTGATGGTTAAGGTGCACAATATCTATTTAGATTGCTAACTAGACCAGGGCAGGATGCTACCCCTCAAATTAATTTTCAACTCAACCTCCTAGGCTGCTAATAATCCAGTTGTAGCCACCCTCAACTTAGGTGATTTGCCTAAGTTAAAGTGCAGAATGTCTATAATTGGACCAGGGCCAAAGCTAAGTACTTAACACCTTGTAGAAAGTGAATCAAACTTATTTGGACAAAAAACACTAACACAGCTCAACAGGGTTGACAAAGAGAACATAATGTTTTTGGTGGGTCAATCATTTGGCTAAATGGACTAACAACACAAGAAAGCCTACTATCCCCTCTTATTGAGTCAAAACAGACAACAACATCAGATGAACCAGGCAAGTTCTAGGCGTAACACTTATGTCAGAACTACACAAATACTCACCTATACAGGCACTGAGTTAATTTCTATCCTACTAATTTTCAAGATCCAAATCATATATATAAGTTTTTCTTCATAACTTCCAATGCCACTAACAGTTACACATGGTTGTACAATATTTTTCTACTTGGTAAGAGGAATTAATTATACAAAAAATAAAAAACAAAATTTTTTCACCATCAGTTGTCATCCATATATGTACACTAAGGTGCTAACAGGAATGGAACTTTTATTTCATGCAACAATATTACCAATAGAACATGAAAATGAAAAAAAATGAACATGCAATACCTTAATACAACCCCACGGTACAAGTACCTGCTACCCCCACAAAATATAGTGCTTTATCCTCAATGCATATAATTTAAGTACAAGTGAATGGAAATACTTGTAGTGCCTCTTATTCATCTGAGGCATTGGTGAAGTATGGTGAGGCTCCAGTATCCTCACCGGGTGAAATTTTAGCCCCTATAGTGGTAGGGGAACTCAAAATCTCTCCCTCCATAATTGGAGGTATCACCTATCTAACAATGTTTGAAATTTCCCCCTGACTAGGGTAGCGCTTGTAGAAACTCTTACATCTTCATCCTGCATTCTCTTCTTTCTCTTCTACTCTAATTTCTTTGACTTTTTTATCGCCTTCTACATTTGGTATTCTTGCTATTCTTCTGGTGTAATGGTTGCACGTTTTCTTTTCTTCTTTGCTCTCTTTGTAGCTCTCTTATTTTTTTAATTTATTTTTGCTACTTTTTTTACCCTTATCTTTGATTGGTTTCCCCATTAAATCAACAATGCCTTTATCTTCATCACTTACAATCTGAACAGGATCAAATGTGGTTTGTTGTGGCTGCTGATTTATCTTATCCACATCAGCCTAGAGTTTTCTCACTTTATCAATCACTTTTGCAAAATTCGGAATGGACAGGTTATCCAATTTCTTATTGATATGCTCCTCCATGTTGTCCATTCATAGCTAGATGTTCCTTAAAATCCAGTTTTCTTCCTCCATAATTCTCTTAATAAAGGGTTTTAAATCTATCCCCCATATAGCCAATTTATTTTAAATTCTTTTTTGTGCTCGTACATACTTTGCAAAAGTTTTCCGGTTCAGCCGTATTCTGAGTATTAGGGTGGAAATGATGCAGAATCTACAGTTCCACCCATGGGCATCAAAGTTGAACCTATAGAATTAGCAGGAGGTACGTATGTAATAAGTGGTAATGGCATACGTGAAGGACCCTCTACTAATTCAGGAACTAGCTCTGATTGAGTTTGCTGACCCGGAGACCTATTAACTCGCAAATTAAACGTTGACTTATCCCTCATCTTTCTAATAACCTACTTATGTGTCATCTGGATCTTATTATCAACTCCATTAATCAAAGGTATCTTCTCCTGCTTACACAATTCTGTGATAAGGGATGGGAATGTTAGCACAGTGTGAGTTTTGTGAGTGCAAAAGGATAATTCATTATTAATAATGTGGCCAAAATCCACTGTCATTCCCTTAATCAAAGCAGCAACAATCATAGCTCTAGTGAGTTCTAGGCAGTCATCACCGCATGTCGGCATTAACCTCAGCCTCATAATTCCCTACTAGAACTTGGCCTTAAAACTTAGGGACTGATGTGTGAGCTTAAGCTAACATATTTGAGGTTTTTAACTCTATATAATTGTAAGGTCTTGAGAAACTTTAGTTGTTTTTGATTAGTTTACTTTGATTTTTTGCAGTAAATGTTGTAATGTAGGAGAACCAAAAATAAGTATGGCTGACGACGTTCATGATAAGTTGTCAGCTTGGTTATAAGTTGTCAAGGATGTCGTCAGCCTTAAACAGAGAATAAGAGTTGAAGATATTTTTGTGAAGACGTTCATGATAAGCTGTCAGGTTAGTGATAAGGCGTCAAGGTCATTGTTAGTCTTAGATAGAAGAAGCCAAAAGTACAGAGAAGCTGACGACATCTATGATAAGCCATCAAACTCCTAATAAGCTATCACAGATGTCGTCGTCTATTCCAAGAAAAAGCTGCAACTTTAATTTTATTTCCTTATTTAGGTTGAACTATTTAAAGCTTTGTTTGAGGGTTTTCTGGGGGATTCATTCATCATCATCATTATTCTAAAGAAATTTCGATACTTTGAGTCTTGGAGAATATTTTCTGATATTTCTTTCTCTATCTTTTTGGATTCAAACAATACAACTATTTTAGGGATTTTCCTTTGAGATCTAATCTATGATTCACTAATTATTATTCATCTTTGTAAGTTAATCTTCTCAATTATGAATTCAATTATGTGTTTCGTTCTTTGAATCATGAGTGGCTAAACTCTGTTAACCTGAATTATGGGATCTAGGGTTAGGTCGTGATGAGGTGCTAAATACTCAAGATTCAATAGGTGTTAGGATTTCTTGATAATTCTGAAGTTTTAATTAATGTTTGTTGGTTGAAAGCAGTAGACACACCTACTTTGATTTGCTTGAGAAAGAAATCAAATATAGTAGGAAGTGAATTATCAACATGGACTCAAAAATACTTTGTTTAATAATCAGCGTTGTAACAAGGTTGATTAACCTGACATAAAATTTGGGTAGTGAATAGCGATTTCCTACATCTGAGAGGATTATGAATTTAGATGGTTAAATAGGTCGAGAGACATTTGAGTATATCATCGATAAAGATAGCTTGTTATCCTAACCACCATGAGAATCTTGAGTCACCTTTATCATCTGTCAGGTACCGTAAGACCTAGTGAACATAATTCTGGTTATTTCATAAAATCTTGATTACAAACATCAAAATTAAAGAGGCAAACAATTATTTGTGAAACTTTAACCCCCATTTCAGGAAACGTTAAATTATCAGTGAATTTAATCGCAAATGATTTGAGTTTACACCATATTCCTTATGGGATTTGACCCCAACCTAGTTGGGTTTTATATTGACAACGTTCACTTACACCCATCCAAGAGTGTAGTTTGAGCGTTATAAAAAATGGCATTATTGTCGGGGAATATGTAAAAGTGGTGTGCGCTAATTGACTGTTAGTTAGGTTTCCTAGATTTGCATTTATTTGTTGTTTTTGTTTATTGGAGGTTTCTTGTTGTTTATGCCAAAAATAAGTAGTTCCAAAGAACTGTTATTACAAATTAATCCAGAACCTCAGCTGATCTAGAGAAGGGTAGAACAGCAAGAGGCTGATAGACTGGCAGCCTTGGCCAGGGCTCAGGTGAACGTACAGAACCAGGGTCAACAAGTACGTCATCCAAACCCTGATAATAAAGACTCGGGTGATGAGGATATGCTGAATCCTCAAAACCCAAGGCGAGCTGAGCAAATTTCTGCACTAGTGCAGCAAAATTTCAATAGAAACCGTCTAGTCAGAGGTAGGCATGGTCAATAGCCTACCCATTATTAGGTTGATGATGATGAAGAAGGAACGGAAGGAGTAGGTACAATGGGTTCTATCATTCCTCCACGATTGGCACCTGGTGCAAAATTCAGAATAACAAGTACTATGATTCAACTCCTGAATCTGAAGGGGTTGTTTGGAGCTTGCCTGGTGATGATCTGAATATCCACTTGGTGAAATTTATCACTATTTGCAAATCTTTTGATAATCTGGGAGTAAGCCAGAATGTGATCCAGTTGAGATTGTTTTCATTATCTCTGTCTGGGGAGGCCTAATTCTATAAACAACTAGAGATAGTTGAAAAAGGTGTTCCTAGAACGGTTTTTTCCACCCTCCAGAAGGGTACAGTTGAGGGAAAAAATCAGTAACTTCAGGTAGCTCCCGAATGAAGCATTTTATAAAACTTGGGAGAGATTCAAGAAGAAGATAGCACAATGTCTGAACCACAATATGATGGACTTGCACTTGATGGACACTTTGTACAAAGCTTTTAACTTTGTGATAAAGCCAAATTTTATATAATGATGCAGGTGGTTCATTCATTGACCTTTCTTTTCAAGATGCTTCAGACATTCTGAGTTGAATGACCAAACAGATTCGGGCTTGGCATACCAGGGATTCTGTGGTAGCTAGCCCAACTATTTTTGGTGGTATGATTGTGAAGCAGTACAGAAGGGATAAGGAGCAAGACCAAGACATGGCCCACTTAAAGACTCAGATGGACTTGCTGACCAAGCACTTACTATCAGGCAAAACTAAAAAGGTTAAGGCTGTGGAATCTCAGTGCACTGTTGCTATTGATGCAGATGAAGAGACAAATTATGATAATAATCAGGGGGGTTTCCGAGGTAATAGCCAAGTGAATCAAGGTCAGAACTTTTATGAAAAGCTTGATTATAAATATAGGGAGCAAGGAAATTGAAGAAGCAATAATAATAGGAGTGGTTTGTATGTTACTCCTGGAAGTCGGGATGTTGCACCAACTAGATCTGGCAAGATGTCCATAGAGGACATGATGGAAAAATTATTTAAGAGAGTTGAAGCTACCAACTCGGAGGTAACCACTATGAAGAGTGAATTATCTACCCTGAGTTAGTTGGTTAGTTCATACTCTACTTCTATCAAGCAGTTGGAGTAGCAGATGAGCCAACTTTTTGCAACACTAAACCAAAGAAAAAGTGGTACTTTACCTAGTGATACAGTTCAGAATCAGCGGAATGATGGCTCATGTATGGCGATTACCACTAGGAGTGGTAAGATCTTACCTGGCCCTTTTGTGGAAAAATCTATAGATGGTGAGGTGGTTGTTGATAAATCTGAAAAAAGCAAACTAATATAGCTTGAGAAGCTGGATAGTTCTGTTGAGTCTTTGGAGAAAGAAAAAGAGAAGAAAGAGGAAGTGGTGTTGAAATCTATTCTAAGACCACCACCTCCCTTTCCTCAATGATTGAAGAAAAAGGCTGATGATGCAAAATTTAGCAAATTTATGGCCATGCTCAAGCAATTGACAATTAATGTACCTTTGGTTGAGGCAGTTGAGCAAATGTCAGGCTATGCGAAGTTCATGAAAGACCTTGTAACTAAGAAATGAAAGGTTAGCCATGAGCCAGAGGACAATCTTCTTTATTGTGGCGCTATCTCTACAAGGTCTTTAGTATAGAGAAAAGAAGATCTGGGAGCATTTACCATCCCATGTACTATTGGCCCCCTGAAGTTCACAAAAGCACTATGCGATCTGGGAGCTAGTATAAATTTAATGCCATTGGCTGTGTACAATAAATTGGGTTTGGGGGATCCTACCCCAACAAATATGGGGTTGGTAATGGTAGATAAATCTGTGAAGCAGCCTGTGGGCATACTGCACGATGTGTTGGTAAAGGTAGTCGATTTTGTGCTGCCTGCTGATTTTGTGGTTCTAGATTGTGAAGTAGATTTTAAAGTGCCCATCATCTTGTGTAGGCCATTACTTGCAACTGGGAGAGTTCTAGTAGCCATGGAGTTGAACGAGCTAAAGTTCAGGTATAATGAAAAAGAAACACGCTTCAAAATACAATTATCTATGACTTAGCAATATGAGATGAGTGTTTTATCAATTGTTAACGTCATCTATGATGATAGCAAAGGGGTATCAATGGGTTGTCTTGGCGAAGTCTGAGTAGTCAAGACAACCAAGTCGTGCCGCGATAGTAAATCAGGTGCTATTGGAAGGCAACCCAAAGTTTTTATATTTAAGTGGTTTTAATTTTATAATTAGGATTTAGTACAGACAAGGTAAAAAATAAGGAGGTCAGCTAAAAAGACATGACGACATCTTTAATAAGCCGTCACAACTGTGATACGCTATTAGAAATATCATCCGATAAGCCAAACTTGAGGCAACCTCTGCTTAGGGGTGACGACATTATGGATAGGCTGTCACACTTGTGATAAGCCATCATAAGTCATCATCAGCCCAAAGCCTTAAAAGCTAAATTTTGGGCCTAGTTTAAATCAAATCCAACTTGACCTATCATAGGAACCTTTACAAATTTCCGCTAGTTTTAATTCTTTTTCTTAGTTTATTTCTTTCCTTAGTTTATTTCCTACTCTTTTCAAAACACTTCAAGAAAACAAGTTCCTTTGTGTGTGGGTTTGCAATTCACAATCAAGAGATTCTTCCTACTTCCTACTTCCTCTTCTGTGTGTAATCAGATTAAGGGCCCCCATCAGGTATACTCTAACTTTAACTCTTCTTTTCTTGTGGTAAGTGATTAATAGAGGACAACCCAAGTCACTAAGATGCTTGAACCAAGTTCAACTTGGAAAGGAGCTAAAAATCACACCTAGGGTCTGCTGTGTTGGCCCAACGTTTAAAAAGACAACTCACACTCGGAATTCAAGTGGATTTTGAGAAATAATGGGGATGAAAAATTGAGTCAAAATCAAAAGTGGGTTCTGATAAGAGCTGACGATATTCCTGATAGGCTATTACAATTGTGATGGATTATCAGGAATGTGGTCAAAGGCTGACAAGAATGAAGTAGTTTCTGTTTAGAGCTGACGACATTCTTGATAGGCTATTACAATTGTGATGGCTTATCAGGAATGTTGTCAAAAGTTGTTAAAATTTTGAAGGTGCTACCTAAGGTTGACAACAATTCTGATAATCTATCACAGTCGTGATGGCTTATCAAGAATTATCATCATACCTGGAACCTGAAGCATGAATAAGCCAAAATGATTAATGTATTTGTGTTTGTGCTCTTGTGGAATAACTAATGGTTTTTCTACTGCTATAGGAACCTTAAAATAGAAAAAAAAAAGAAAGAGACCCAAGCACCAAACAAAGTGACCAAAGAAAGTGTACGTTGTAACCTCATCGATGAGGAATCTCATTACGAGGAGGAGGAACCCCTTCTCAAGAAGCAAAAAAAGAAGCAAAGTCAAAAGAAACCTTCCCCATATCTACCCATTAAAGTGTAGGATAGTGATGATACTAAGACTACAAGTCCATCAAAAATTAAAGCTTCTGAACATATTGCCTCTAAGCAAGAGGGTTATAAACAGCATGAGTCTGACTATGCTAAATCTGAAGAAGAGGAATAGGTAGGGTCTAAGGAGTCTGAGTCTGAGGGAACAAAATCTGGATCCTTGTCTACTGAACAACAAGATGATAAAGAGTCTCCATCTCAGGGAACACTTATCAAATTTAAGAAACCTAAAGTTTGAGATAATATTAGGTGGAAAATTCCCAGGGTCGAGAGCATCTTCACCGCTAGGCTCTGCAGAACTGATAGAAGGAGTCCTAAGAGCGTAATTCAGGAAGAAAAGATGATTATCACCAGAGGGTTGAGCAGGTACCCTGAAGTGGAACAGAGTTCCAGTAGTATAGCTTGGGATAAACCACAAAAAAAGGAGGTTCATTTTTCTCTGCACTGGTTTGCGAGTTCTACGTGAACTTCTAGGCTTAGTTGGAAAACATATGTAGGCCAGGTGAAAGAGTAGTAGACTGGCCCCTATTGGATAGAGTGCAGGTGAGGGGCGTAAGGGTTGATGTATTAATCAGAACCGTAAACAGGTTCTTGCATGGTCCCAACATCACTCCTTAGCCCACTGCACCATCAGTCTATGCTCGGATTAGTAACCGAGAGAAACAACGTCCGTGGTTGGCCAACATCATAGCTGAAGGAGAACCAGCATGGGTAATAAATAAAAATGAAAGAATCTGTAAGTCTAATTTCACTCAAGAGGCAAAGTTTTGGTGGAGTATATTGCGTATCTGGATGATGCCCACTGATAGAGATAACATTGTGGGTGATGACCGAGCTATTCTAGTGGCGAGCATGGTGCAGAACCTTCCTCTAAATTTTATGGAAATCATTTCTGATGAGATAAAGATTAGAATGTCGAGAACCGACACTGCTTACCCTTTGATTTGTCTTATCATAGAGTTGTGCTGAGCTGCTAATGTGCCAAAGATTATAGGAGTTGATGATGATATTCCTGCCTGAAAGACTCACAACCCCATACAGTATGATGAAAATAAGCTAGGATTGAGACTTGATAAAGGTACAGAGGTAGCAGCAGACCCTTCAGTTACAGATGCCAGTGCAGCACCTCATGTGGAAGTAAAATATTCTGAGGCTGTGCAGCCAACTTCTTCAGCACAAGAAGGATCAGTGCCTAAAACTGAAGCTATCCCTTCAGTTCCTACAACAGTAGTAGGTTTTGTATTTCATCCGGTCGATATCCAAAAAGTGGATAAACAAGGCAAGTGGTGTGAGGCATATCAATATGCTTTTCTAAACAGTTTGCTGCTATAGTGGACAAGAGAATCAAGGCTGCCCTTGAGCCTTTTGTGACTTTTCCTGAGCGGGTTGTATATTTGGAGAATCAATTTAATGCGCGGGCAAAAACATGTCAGGGGATGATCTTGCTAGATTCAGAGCAGCATTGGACAAGGTAAAGACAGATGTTGGGGTGTTGTAGCAACACCAATTTATGATGCCAACAGGTTAGGCCATGCATGAATCTTAGGAAGAAATTCCAATGCTTGACCTCATTGAAGACTCACCAAATAAAAAGAAGAAGAAAAGTGAAAAGAAAGGTAAGGGAAAGATAGAGAGGCCCAACAGTGATAAAGAGCGAAAAGTAGAGAAGAAGCAAAGAAAGAAGAAGGAGAATGAGGATCTGAAAAGGGCAAAAATTAAGTCCTTAGTTGATAACGAGAAATGGGAGATAGCCATCTGAGCTAGGGCTGCAGGTGCCTCATCTAGATGGGCTCCCACAACTACAAAGCCAGATGCTCCCGATAGAGAGAAGACAACAGATGATGTAGTAGCAGGGTCAGAAACCTAGGATCCATATGATTGATTGCCTTCAGGTATACCCTAACCCTTAGAGTAGTTTATTTTTTATTTTAAGTTGAGGGTATAGGGTAGTTTGTTATTGTAGCATATTTTGTAGATAATTAGGAGTAATATAAGTACTTGAGGCAGTTAGCTTGTTTTGTGATTTTTGAGTACCTCTCCCTTGGTCTGATATATTGTCTACTATATGAATTGCATCCATTTGTGACAACTGTGCATGTTTTTGTGGCATTAGTCTGGCAACTAAATAACCTTTATTAAACAAGTACATGAACTAGATAAGTAGTGATATGTAAGATACTTGTGTGCCATATGTGTGTAAGGTCTTACTCAATTCCTGTTGTGTTGAATCTAGAACTTGCCCGATTAGTCTTGCCATGGTCATAGGATAGGAGTTAGGAATGGATCATAGGCCGTTTTTGATGATTAGTCCACTTTTAGCCTAAATGACCTTCCCAATGTGAAGAATATCTCTTGATTCCTATTAGAGCCTAATTAGCCTATTTCTTTCTATGATACCTCTCGCCTTCCCATATATATCACAATGAACCTATTTTGGCCCCAGTCCTCCTTGGACACTGTGCACCTTTACTTAGGCAAATAGCCTAAGTTGAGGATGTCTATCATAGGGGTGCGTGATACAAAATGAGTATAAAGAGAGGAAGAATAAAAGAAAAGAATAAAAAGTTGGGTACAGTGAAAAAGAAATAAGAAATGAGAAAGCTATGTAAAAGATGATAAAAAGATAATGTGATAATTGAAAAGACCGTATCCATCTTGAGTATGTCTGATCAATAAAAGAAAGGAAGAAAAGATGGTTGAGAGTTGAAACCCCGAGAGCTTAGTGTAGTGTCAAGGAGGCATAGTCACTCTAAAATATCCATAAATATCATACCAGCCCCTAGACTACGTTATAAGCTTAAGAAAAGCACTATATTGATCCTAACTAACATGTCTAAAAACTTGAGTACTGACTATAAGGGCAAGCCTATGGCATTTGACATGCAGTGTTTGGAACTTCAGTCTGAGAGTGAGTCTTGTTTTATCCCTCTGTTTATGTATTTGAATTCTGATATGAGTGAAAAAGGGATTTCTTTATTGTGAGGGCACACTGTGTATGTTGCTAGTCTTTGACCTGTTCAGATAAGTGTGATCTTGGTATGTCATGGTTGTTATTGCTGAATTTTTGCCATATCTTGATTCTTGTGAATTGCATGGTTGTTTTTCAAAACATCAATAGTGAGCTTTAAAATTGACTGACCTTGGAGATGATGAATATATTATGAACTATTATGAGTAGTTAGCTACCAAATTGTACTTTGTATTCTCTGAGTTATATTATGGTTGTTTGAGGACAAGCAATTTTTTAAGTTGAGGGTGTTGATATGTGATCCTATGCTAACACGTTTGAGGCTTTTGACTCTAAATAATTTTAAGATCTTGAGCAACTTTAGTTATTTTTGATTAGTTTACTTTGATTTTTTGTAGTAAATGTTGAGATGTAGGAGAACCAAAAATAATGGAATAAAAAGGCCAAAAAGTGAAGCAAAATAAAGGACAAGTGTGGCAGATGATGTTCATGATAAGTTATCAGCCTAGTGATAAGCTGTCAAGGATGCCATTAGCTTTAAATAGAGAATGAGAGTTGAAAACATTTTTGTGATGACGTTCGTAATAAGCCATCAGGTTGGTGATAAGGCATCAACATCATTGTCAGCCTTAGACAGCAGAAACCAAAAGTACAGAGGAGCTGACGATAACTGTGATAAGCTGTCAGACTCCTAATAAGCTGTCATGGATGTCGTCGTCTATTCCAAGAAAAAGGTTCAACTTTAATTTTATTTCCTTATTTAGGTTGAACTATTTAAAGCTTTGTTTTTGGGTTTTCTAGGGAGATTCATTCATCATCATCATTATTCTAAAGAGAGTTTGATACTTTGAGTCTTGGAGAATATTTTTCGACATTTCTTTCTCTATATTTTTGGATTCAAACAATACAACTAATTTAGGTATTTTCCTTTGTGATCTAATCTAAGATTTACTAATTATTATTCATCTTTGTAAGTTAATCTTCTCAATTATGAATTCAATTATGTGTTTCTTTCTTTCCATCATGAGTGGCAAAACATTGTTAATCTGAATTATGGGATCTAGGTTTAAGGTCATGATGAGGTGCTAAATACTCAAGATTCAATAGGTGTTAGGATTTCTTGATAATTCTGAAGTTTTAATTAACGTTTGTTGGTTGTAAACAGTAGACACACCTGCTTTGATTTGCTTGAGAAAGAAATCAAATATAGTAGGAAGTGAATTATCAACAAGGACTCGAAAATACTTCGTTTAATAATCAGCGCTGCAACAAGGTTGATTAACCTGAGGTAAAATCTGGACAGTGAATAACAATTTCTAAGTCTGTGAGGATTAGAAAATTAGACGCTTAAATAGGTCGACAGACATTTGAGCATATCATTGATAAAGATTGCTTGTTATCCTAACCACCGTGAGAATCTTGAGACACTTTAGCATCTGTCATGCATCGTAAGCCCTAGTGAACATAATTCTGGTTATTTCATAAAATATTGATTACAAACATCGAAATTAAAGTGACAAACAATTATTTGTGAAACTTTAACCCCCACTTTAGGAAACGTTAAACTATCAGTGAATTAAATCGCAAACGACTTGAGTTCACACCAGATTCCCTATGGTATTCGACCCTAAACTAGTTGAGTTTTATATTGGAAATGATTACTTACACCCATTCAAGAGTGTAGTTTGAGCATTATCAGGGATGACTTGGATATCTTCTCTCGGGGGATGTCTAACCATGTAGGATCTCCTTCCTCTGTTAGTATCCTGGATAACGAAGGCATTTTTTAGGTCCATGTAAACAACTGATGCTCCAAGTTTGGTATTGCCCGAGGTATCTGATATTCAGCTCCAAATAAGAATCTATTCAGCGTTCGCTCTAAAATATCTATATCAACTCTATGAATAGGAAAAGTATTCCTCTTGTTCATGTTAGCAACTGATGTACCTGGAAGACAGTTTTTCTCAAGCAACGCCAAGTAATTGGCGAAAAATTCATGGACCAGACTTGGTTGATAGGTCCCCGGTGGCCTACTTATTCGTGCCAGTTCATACTAATTGAATCGGCACTCAAGCTCTGGGTATTCGTGCAAGGTCGTGGTCACAATTTGATGCTTTTCAAAAATATCCCACTTTATGGCTACCCTATCTTTTGTTGCCAACCCATTGTAAAAATGCTCTCTGGCGCCCTCAATCTACCACCGTATAGCTTTCCACACATGCAGATCCTTGTGCCGAACCAAATTTGGGTCTGCTTGTTCAGGACTTTTCTCTTGGATGAGGTTAGGTACTTTAACCCCGTCTGTAACTAAAATTGAACTTGAGTTGCTTCTGCTACTACTTTCACCCTCCTCATCAGACTGGGAGGATGAAGAATTCACCTGGCAATTGCGTCGGGTGTTGTGTTCCGGTGCATTCTCAACTGTGTTTGCCCTTGCCTGGACCATTGGCTCTACCTCTACCTCTGGTGTTCGGTAATTTGCTTGACTTGGTACTTACAAGTGACACATTTCAGTTCACGAACTTAGACCCAAAAACAAGAATGATTATGGACCAACCATGGCTAGGGCGATGGTCCATCGGTCCCGCCATGATTCGTCGACCCAAACCATCGAGGTCATTCCACTTACATTGTTTTTGAGGAAGTGGCGATAATTTTAGGCAATAGGTCATTGGTTATCCGATGGTCCGTTGCTCTGGCCGTCGCCTGCCATTTTCACTCTCAGTCCTCATTTCGGCATTTTGTTGAACACCTTGCAGACACTTCATTTAAGGATTATTTTTATGGCATTTTTATCAATAATACATATCCAAAGTTTTCCATTTGTTGTTCCATTGGTTACTTAGACTTCACCCAGGATTTTTTCAGGTTTCAACTTTATTTAGACCCACAGACAAAAGAACTCAAGCTTATAGAAAATTACTTTACCATTACAACCTTCACATGCTTTCTTGATTCTTAGTGTTGAGTAACATAATGAGTAAAGAAAAATTCATACCTTAGCATTGCTGCACTTGATTATTCCCTTGAATTGTACTCTAAACACAGGACATGGTATGACACTTTATTTTTGTGGAGAACTCTTATTGTTTGTGATTGAAAGAACAAGGAGAAGATAGGCTTTAAATAGGTGGGAAAGAGGGTCGTGGAAAGTTTTCATAGAGAACGAAAGAATTCAGGTATGTTGCATAGTTTGGAAGGTACTCAATCGCTTCACGTTACCTATTTAAAACCATTTGGGTCGAATAAGAATGAAAAATTTGGCAATTTAACCCGATCCGACTCGACCCACTGAAATAGGGTTAAATGTGATGGTTTGCATGACGGTTCATCGCCTATGCGATGGTCCGTCAGTCAAACCATCATCCTAATCCAGTGAACCTACCTTGTGACACATTAGTAATGGTTTATGCGACGGTTCATCGAATATACGATGGCCCATCGGGTGATCCGTCGGTCACCTAAAACTCCTTTAGCTTTTGTTTTCCCTACACTGTTGTACCTGCACACTTCCACAAACCCTTCAGCTTGCATAAATCAACAAAAACAAACAACGAAATAACTTAATGCTATAAAGAAACACAATGTGGGTTACCTCCTACTAGCACCTGATTTATTATCGTGGCATGACTTAGTTACCTTTGATTACTCAGACTTCACCGAGATAGAAAGTAGCAATACTTTTTATCGAGTCTTTTGGACTGATATAAAGTTTGACTCATTGCCCATTGATTTGAAGACACTTCCATCTTTTTTTTCCAGTTTGACTACTCTAGATAAATAGACTTGACTAACTTTAAATGGGCCTGACCACTTGGACTTACATTTACCTAGGAACAGTTTGATTCTTGAGTTGAACAGAAGCACCAAGTCATTTTTCTGGCAATCTCATTTTTCAATCCTCTGATCATGATACTTCTTCATCTTCTCCTTGTATAAGTCTGCCCTTTCAAAATCTCCAAAACGGAACTCATCTATCTCATTTAGTTGCCCCAATCTCATATTCAATGTCTCACTCCAATTTAGACTAAGCTATTTCAGTGCCCATAACGCTTTATGCTCTATCTCAATCAGCAAATGACACGCCTTGCCATATACGAATTGGTACGTAGACTTGCCAATGGGTGTCTTGAAAGCCATTCGATATGCCCATAAGGCATCGTCCAGCTTCTTAGACCAATCCTTTCGGCTAGCATTTACAGTCTTGGCAAAGATAACTTTGATTTTCCAATTAGAGATCTCTACCTGCCCACTGGTCTGTGGATGGTATGGAGTTGCCACCTTATGTTGTTTGACTCTATATTTTGCCAAGGAGGCTCTGAATATGTTGTTGCAGAAGTGTGATCCTCCATCGCTTATGATGGTATGTGGTACCCCAAAGCCAGAGATGATATTTCTCTTTAAAAATGCAACAATCCGCTTTTCTTCATTATCCTCCAGAGCCACAACCTTGACCTATTTTGACACGTAGTCAACAACAACTAGTATTTACTTCATCCAAAATGAGCTCACGAAAGGCCCCATGAAATCTATACCCCACATATCAAATAATTCTACCTCCAACATTTTAGACACTGGCATCTCATGGTGCTTTGAGATGGACCCTTGACTTTGACATTGGTCACATCTCTTTACGAACTCAGAAGCATCCTTGAACAAAGAGGGCTAATAGTAGCCACTCTAAAGCACTTCTCTTGCAGTCCAATAACTGGCATGGTGACCTTCAACTGGGGAAGCATGGCTTGCTTCCAATATACTCAGCATATCTACTTCTGGGATGCACCGTCTAGTAATACCATCTGCACATCACCGAAAAAGATATGACTCATTCCAAAAGTAATGGGTCATATCATCGAGAAAATTTTTCCTTTGATGAAAGAAAAGATTCTCTGGTATCACCTCACTTACCTCATAGTTCACAAAGTCAGCATACCAAGGTACTTTTTCAAGCACTACAGCCAATAATTTCTCATCAATAAAGGAATCATCAATCTCAAGCGCGTCTTTTACTACCTACTAACCTTTGAGTCTGCATAGGTGATCAGCCATTTGATTCTCACATCCCTTATGATCCTTGACCACAAGTCAAATTCCTGAAGCAGAAATACCTACCAGTCAACCTTGGTTTAGCATCCTTCTTTTCTATTAGGTACCTCAAGGTGGCTTGGTCAGTGTGTAACACTACCTTGGTACCTAGAAAATATTCCCAAAATTTCTCAAAAGCATACACCACTGCAAGTTCCTACTTTGTGACAGTGTAGTTTTTCTGAGCTCTATTTAGTGCGTTGCTGGCATAATAAACTGGATGAATTAATTTGTCCTTCTTTTTCCCTAGCACAGCTCCAAGGGCAACACTGCTTGCATCACACATTATCTCAAACAGTTTTGACTAGTCCAGTGCAACAATGATAGGGGCCTCAACCAGATTCCTCTTAAGGCATTCAAATGTCTTAATGCATTCAGTATCAAAGAAGAACTTAGTTTCCTTCTCTAAAAGTTTGTAGAGTGGATTTGCAATTTTAGAGATGTCTTTTATAAACCTTCGGTAAAAGCCAGCATGCCCAAGGAAACTATGCACCCCTTTCACAGAGATGGGAGGTGGTAGCTTCTCAATAACTTCTACCTTGGCTCGATCAACCTCTATCTGTTTTGGTAAAATTTTATGCCCGAGAATAATGCTCTCCTTCACCATGAAGTGGCATTTCTCCCAGTTAAGTACAAGATTCAATTCCACAAACCTCTACAATTCCCTACTCAAGTTCACCAGACATAGCTCAAATGAATCTCCAACCACATAAAAATCATCCATTAACACCTCCAAGGTGTCCTCAACCACATCTGAGAAAATAGTCATCAAATACCTTTGGAAGGTAGCGGGTATTACATAGCCCAAACGGCATCTACTTGAATACAAAAGTGTCATACGGGCATGTGAATGTCGTCTTCTCCTGATTTTCAAGAGCAATACAGATCTAAGAAATAATACCATCCCCTTCCTTCTAACCGATCAAGCATTTGATCCATGAAGGGCATTGAGAAGTGGTCCTTTAAAGTCCATGAGATTAGTTTGTGATAGTCCATGCAAAATCTTCAACCAGTCATAGGCCCGAGAGGAATCAATTCGTTCTTTTCATTTGCAACAACAGTCATGCCCCCTTTCTTGGGCACACATTGAACTTGGCTTACCCATTTACTTTCCGAAATAGGATAAACCACTCCTATATCCAGTCACTTAAAAATTTCCTTCTTAACCACCTCTTGCATCGGTGGGTTAAGTTGGCATTGATGCTCAATGGTAGGAGTACATTCTTCCTCAAGTCGTATATTATGAGTGCAGAGGCCAAGGGGAATGCCAATAATATCAGCAATAGTCCAACCTATTGCTTTTTTGTATCTTTGAAGCACCAAAATAAGTACTTTCACCTGCTATTCACCCAGGTCAGCCACAATAATAACAGGTAATGTATTCCCACTATCCAGGAACACATACCTCAAATGACTGGGTAACTCTTTCAGCTCTAGGATAGGTGTTTCTTTTATAAAGGGCTAAGCAGGTGGACTTGGACAATTTTCTAAGTCCAAATCCAACTTCTTGGGTGAATATGAGTAAGACTCCATGCCCATTAAGGCACAGATAGTTCTCCTCATAATCTTCTATACCATACTAATCAAAATTCATCAACACGACAAACAATGTTTCAACAGCAAATTTCTCTACAATTGGCACTTTATGCTCTTCCTCATAATAAACATCCATAATGGAAAACATATGCATTTCTTTCTGCTGCTTCATTGATTGGCATACATCAAATCACACCACTTTATTATTCATCCTAAATAAGAGCTCATTAGCATGTAAATCAATCCGCATACTTCCAGTTGTGAGGAAAGGTTGACCCAAGATTATGGGCACCTTGAAATCCACCTCACAATCCAGAGTGATGAAATCTGTAGGAAATATTAAACTAGTAACCTTCACCAGCACATCATACAAAATACCAACGAGTTATTTTACCAACCTATCTGCCATCACAAGTTGCATGTTAGTGGGTGTAGGGTCTCCCAAACCCAACTTTTGTAAACAGCCAGCGACATTAGATTGATGCTAGCTCCCAAGTCGTATAGAGCTTTTGCAAAGTCAAGAGGTCTAATAGTGTATAGGATAGTAAATGCTCCTGGATCTGTCTTTTTCTGCACCAGAGACCTTGTGGAAATAGAACCACAATGATGAAGATTATCCATTAGCTCAAAACTAACTGACTGCTTCTTTGTGATGAGGTCTTTCATGAACTTTGTATACCTGGGCATTTGCTCTAATGCCTCAACCAATGGTAGATTAATCATCAACTGCTTAAGTATATCCATGAATTTGCTGAACTTTGTTTCGTCGACCTTCTTATTCAACCAGTGAGGAAATAGAAGGGGTGGTTTTAGAAAAGTGGTAACCACCACTTCACCCTCATTTCCCTTATTCTTCTCCAACTGATCAACCTACTGACTGTTGGGTGTTGTGTCATCTCTAACCTCATCCAATTTCCCAGACTCCACCGGATGATCCGTTATAATATAAACCAAAGGCTTACCCATAGGAGGGATCACCAATACCTTACCACTTCTAGTAGTGATACCCATAAAAGAGCCATCATTTTACGGATTATGAATGGTATCACTTGGCAATGTTCCCATCTTTCTCTGATTCAACGCTTCCGATAGTTGGATCATTTATTGCTCCAACTGCTTGATAGTGGTAGAGTGCGAGTTTACAAACTGACTCACAGAAGACAAATCGCTCTTCATGGTAGTCACTCCATAGTTGGTAGCTTCAACTCCCTTTAATAGTTTCTCCATCATGTCCTCCACGGACATCTTGCCAGAGCTAGTTGCAATATTATCTCTACTTCCAGGAGGTATATATAGCCCACTCCTGTCATTCTTACCTTTCTAATTTCCTTACTCCCTATCCTTGTAACCAGCCTTATCGTAGTAGTTTCGACCTTTATTTCCTTGGCTATTGCCTTGGAAAACCCCCTAGTTATTCAAATAGTTAGCCTCTTCTTTCGAATCAGAATCATCTCTACCTTTGGCTACAACAACTTTCACTTTTTCAATCCTTACAGATAATAAGTTCTTGGTTAAAAGATCTATCTGCATCTTGATCACGCTTTTCCTCTTTCTTACGTTGTTTTGCAGTCATGCCAATAGACACAGTAGGGCTTGATACCACAGATTCCTTGGTATGCCAAGCTCTACTTTGTTTGGCCACCCGATCAAGAATCTTCGAGGCCTCCTAAAAAGTGAGGTCAACAAATGATCCCCCTATAGCAGTATCAACAACTGGCTTCGTAATAGAGTTCACAGCTCTATAAAGAGTCTCCATCAGATGAATATCTGTTATATTATGGTTTGGACATTGTGTCAGCTTATTTTTGAACCTCTCCCATGTCTCATGAAGGGCTTCGGTTGGGAGCTGCCTAATGGTGTTGATCTCATCCCTCAACTATACCCTCCTGGAAGGAAGAAAAAACCTTTCTAGGAAAGCCTCTTTCAATTGCCTCCAGTTGGTTATAGAATCGGGCGTCATCTCATTAAGCCACCATATTGGTTCCCCAGATACAGACAATGTGAATAAATACAGGCGGATGGCATTCTTTCCTACACCCAAGTTATCAAAGGACTTTTAAATAGTGACAAAGTTCACTAAATACATATTGGGATCATCTACAGGGAGTCCACCAAACAACCCCTTTAGATGAAAGAGCTGAATCATTATACTGGTAATATTAAACTTTGATCTGGTGCTAGAGGTGGAGGAATAATAGCTCCAGTGGAACCAACTCCGTCCATTCTCTCTTCATCATCATTAAGATCAAATTGAACATCTTGGCAATCAGGTCTCGCCCTGAAAAGATGGTTTCTTTTTACATTTTTGTTCACTAATGTGGCTACATTCTCTAAACATGTTCGATTAATAGGATCTAACAAGTCATCATCCCCAAAATCATCATAATCAGGATTAGGCTAATGTGCCTGCTGGTCATTATTTTGCTAATTTAGTTGAGCTCTAGCCAACGTAGCGAGTCTGTCAGCATCTTCGGGTTCTGTCATTCTGCTAATTAGTTGCGGTTCTGGATGTATTAGTAATAATGGTGCACCCGATCTCTGTGTACTTAGAATACACAACAACTACCCTACACAAAACAGAAACAACAAACCAAAGTAAAATTTGTGAAACTTGACCAAAGGTCAATTAACAAACACAAACTTAATTAACAACCGCATTCCCTGACAACGGCCCCAAAATTTGATACGCCAAATTACACCTCTCTTACGAGAGAATAAGCGATCATTTTCAAATATAGAACCCAACTGGGTTGGGTGTCGAATCCCACAAGGAATATCGTGTTTAATAACTATTGTGAATGTTATTAGACTATTGATCTAAGATTCCTGGGTAGAAGGGAGTTTTGAAGTGTTAACAGAGTTCTTTCATATTCTAGTCACACAAAATTCCAGCTAATGCGAGTTAACATAGATGTAATTTCAATGAGAGTGAATTAACTAGGGTTATTATCACCAAGATGTTCAAACAGTTAGGGTTGTGCGTTTGTGCTTAAATTCTAAATTGAGTATTCAATTGCAAGAATTATTGAATTCTAAAAATTACCCAAGTGTTTCTCAACCTAATGGGTGTTTCACCCTTTACTTCTCTCAAACTTAAAGTATTCATGAATTATTCAATAATACTCTCATTAGGGTTAATCCTGTTAAGGCATCAACCCATTAACCCAAAGGGAAAACCTATGGATTTCATCTTAATTACTTTTTTTCCCAACATCCACTTTCTTGTCAGACAAGTGGATAATTCCTATGGATATTTTCAAAGCAAACACAACCACCAATAGCTTCATATCATGAGTAGGATAATTCCTCTCATGTTCAACTTCCTGAAAGCATAGGTAATTACTTTCCCATGCTGCATCAACAAACAATCAAGACCTTCTCGAGATATATCTCAATAAACCATGAACCCATCATTTCCTTTTAACTAAGTCGGAATTGGAGATGAAGTCAACTTATCCTTTAATTTCTCAAAACTCCAATCACAAGTATCTGACCAAGAAAACTTGACTTTCTTCTGAGTTAACTTAGTCAAAGGAGTATCTATCGATGAAAATCTTTCCACAAACCACCTATAATACCCGACTAAACCTAAGAAGCTCTGAATGTCGGATGGAGTCATAGGTCTAGACCATTTCTTCACTATAGCAACAGTCTACGGATCAATCATGATCTGCTCACTAGAAATAATGTAACCTAAGAAAGTTACATCATTCAACCAAAACTCACTCTTGGAGAACTTGGAATATAACTATTGTTCCTAAATTGTCTGTAACACCACACGGAGGTGATTAGCATGATCTACCTTGCTCTTCAAATAAATTAGAATGTCATTAATGAACACAATAACAAAGAGTTCCAAATACTAACTAAAAACCCTATTCATCAGATCCATAAAGGCCATTGGAGCATTACTCAACCCAAATGACATTACCAAAAACTCAAAGTGCCCATGCCGAGTATAAAAAGTTGTCTTAGGGATATCTACCTCCCTAATTTTTAGATGATTGTACCCATGCCGAAGATCTATCTTAGAAAAAAACTTGGTACCTCGCAACCAGTCAAATAGATCATCTATCCTTGGAAGAGGATACTTATTCTTGACCGTCACCTTGTTAAACTGCCTATAGTCAATGCACATCCAAACGAGAACCATCATTCTTGCGCAAAAACAACATCGGTTCTCCCCAATGAGATACACTAGGAAGAATAAACCCATTATCCAAAAGATCCTTAAGTTACTCCTTGAGTTCCCTTAACTCAGCCAAAGCCATTAAATATGGAGAAATAGAAATTGGATGAGTGTTCAAAATTATATCATTGCCAAACTCTATTTTCCTATCCGGAGGAACACCAGGAAGATCATCCGAAAAGACCTCTGGAAACGTATTAACCACTTGAACTGATTGGAAAGAAAGACCTTCTGAGTTAGAAGCTATAACCTAGACCATGTAATAAAGACAACCTTTGGAGATTAACCTCCGAGATCTAATATAAGAAATAAACCTCCCCCTAGGAGTTAAAGAAACACCCACCCCCTCTTCCCCCTCCCTACTCTATAACTGCTTCACTAGGGAACCTAAAGAAAACTTTACAGATTCAATAATCTAAGGATGTGTAACAAGATTGCAACCAATCCATACCTAAAATGACATGGAAATCAACAAAATACAATTCAAATAGATCCACCAAGGTCTGCTTGCCACCAACAGATACCATACACCCCGTATAGACTCTCTTAGAAATAATCGAGTTACCTACTAGGTAGAAATAGAAAAAAGATCTGAAATAACTTTTGGATCAAACCAAAAGATACAGCCACATAAGGAGTCATATAGGAGAGAGTGAGCCCCAAATCAAGAAAATAATATACATCAAAAGAGAAAAGCTATAACATACCAGTAACAACATTACGTGATACCTCATATTCCTTTCGAGATGCCAAAACATACAACCTTTTTTGACAAACACTAGATTCAGGAGCAGTAACAAAACCAGATAAAACATCACCAGGTGTAGGAGCAAAACATGAAGCCACAGGTATCTTACACACCCTTATAGCAACCTTATTAATTGGACAATCCCTGAGTTGATGGTCTACCTAGATACACGAGAAGCATTTTTCCTTTACTTCATTGCACGAACCCCAATGAGGACGACCATAGAATTGACAAGGAGGTCACGAAGAAATTGATTGACCTCCACTTAACTAAGATTAGGCACCCTGCACCTAGAAATTTTCACCACCATGATAATGTTTGTTGCCCAAATGGTATGAACTACTTTTAGAAGAGTAGGAACCAAAATTTCCCCACTTTACTTTCTGCCATTTGCCACCATCTTGACCACCTTGAGACTGAGCACCTCCCTAGACAAAAAAACTTCTCCTCTTACCCTGCCTATTTCAAAACTTTGCTTATTTTCTATTTCCATCCTCCACTTGTTGCTTATGAATAGTTAACCTAGAGATATCCATATTTTTAATCAGTAAGGCAGTCTTGCTCTCCAGATTCAAATGTCGATTTAACCCAAAGGTGAACTTCCTCATTTTTTCCCACATGTCAGCCACTAAATCAGGAGCATACCTTTGCAATTAATGAAACTTAAAGGTGTATTCCTTGACAAACATTCTCCCCTGCTTGAGGTTCAGAAACTCTTCCATCTTTACTTTCCTCAATTCTTGGGGAATGACATGATTTAAGAAGGATTTAGAAAAAGTATCCCACAAGACTGATTCATCCACATCACCCCTATCCCTGTACCACTCTTTATACCACTGATATGTAATATCTTTAAAGCTGTAAAGTTTACCCCCTCCACATTAGTAGCCTGCATCACCTAAAATATAATTTTTCATTTCATCGAAGAAGCCCTGTTGATCCTCCTCTACCTGCAATCCAAAATAAGTGGGAGGACCCATCTTCATAAATTGGCCAACCCTTATGGCCTCAACAGACAAAGTAGTAGTCACACCTTACTTAGCCTGAGTAGTGACCAGATGAGCAATAACATAAATAGACTAACGGAAATCTGTATTAGTCACCTAGCCTTAAGGATTACTAGTAGCAACTAGTGGAATTCTAGAACTATCAAGGATAAAACTGTGAGATTGAAGATAAACCCCAGAAGTAGGATGCACCCCTTCAATATTACCCCAAAATAGGATAGAAGAATTTTCTTGTGTTCCAAATCTATGAGGCTTGATCTGATAGACGAACAAATAAGGATTAGAGGATATTTCAAGATTGAGACTCCAAACTTGGAAATAGAATACCAAGAAAGTAAACCATTGCTTAATTTCTTGTAGCCTCGCCCTTGTGAGTGTGGTGTATAATACACCCCTAAAAGAGACTCTACTCGACATGGCATTATGGAGTCCCAATTCAACATGAACCTGGCTTTGATACCAACTTGACATAACCCACCTTTGAACCTTATTGTAATGGGTATCCTAAGTCTAACCAGGACAGAAGACTACCCCCATTACCCAACCCAACCTCCAACCACCTGCCCTGAAATGGCTGAATTTCAAGAATGTAACAAGACAGTGTAACAACTCATATAATGACTCTGGGAGTAGATCACAACTGTGACTGATCCAACCAAGTCTAGCTATCCCATACCAATAATCCAACCATACCAAACCATACTAAAATAAGGGCCATAACCAAGGATGTTCTAAAATATAATATAATTAGTCCCAAAATGAAATAGGATGGAACAACCAATAATCTCCTCCAATAATGTCATCCCTTCAGCTTATTTTAATGCCAAGGCTGACAACAATACTGATCTCGCCCATTCCAAACCATAGAAGTACTCCAAAGCCTCTAAACAAAAGAGTAATGAAATTCAGTTGGTATATGCCCCCAACCATAGCTAAAACCAATATCCAAAACAAAATCAAAGTGTATAGAAATATCCATAACATGAAATAAAGCCTTCAAAAAGGATGGAAGCTCACCACTTTAGATCAAATGATGTCCCCAAGTCAATCACTATGTAGGAGGAGCAGAAAGACTGCTTCCTACATATCTTAGGTATACAACCGCTAATAGATGAATTTAGCGAGTGACTGCTAACATGATCTCAGGGAAGGATAAAATAATACCATTTATAAAACTAAGTAAAACCATTCATATGCACACTAACATACATATATATATATAACCATGTTGGGAAAAGGGACCAAGTTTAGCATGCCCTTAAAACCTTTACCTAAGGTGTGTAGCTTTGTTATACTAAACTACCCATGGGCTATATGGGTTCGGCCCCTCCTGCTGAAAGGGCCCCAGTATGTATAGCCACACGATCAGGGAAGAAAAACTTGGGATGACTAGTACATCCCCCAAATATAGAGTGACATCTTGCACGCAGTCACCAAGACCAACCTTATCTCAGCAAATATGAGTTTTCAGTTTTGGTCCCCTTGGGACCTCCAGCTTTTATGGGTTTGCTACACATCCTACAATTATTGCCTAATTAAAACCAATTTCCAAATAACCAAACCATTATCCATTTGTTAACCAAGGCCATTATTATTAGTATAACCATACCAATCTTTACTAGCAAGTATTATCCATAGCTAACCAAATATAGGTTTAAGGGGACTTTCAAGTGCTCTTCTATTTACTATGTTAAAACACATGGGGGGTTCCATGTGCCCCTCAAGAATAACTATTATCCATTTACCATTAAAAGCTATTTAAACCATGCACAATGCTTTTACTAAGTTTTAAAACAATCAAGAGTTCTATTAAAAGTAGTCAATGCAATGAACATATCTTTATAAGTATTTTGACAAACACATTGGGAGCATAATATGACCAAAACCAATTCCAATTACCTTTAAACCATCCCCATACTATTAAATTATCCAAAAACACCATTAATGTATATAAAAGCATAACTAAATCCATGGGAAACCATAACCAACCATTTAATATCAAAACTACCAAATCATATTTGAAAGCCAAAATTATACAATCAATAAAATCATGAAAACATTTACAAAAATTACGCCTTTCATTAGAAGTAACAATGAAGGAAGAGAAAATGCCTTAAACCAAGATTATTATGGAAAGAAATAACCAAAGAAAGCCCCAAATTGATCCTTTAATTGAAACCCTAGCTTTCCTTTCCTAAAAGCTCTTGAAAAAATTATAAAGTGTTTTAGAAGAGTTTGTAAGGGTTAATGAATGGAATAATAGGGTAAATAACCTTCCAAATATTTTTGAATGTTGTGGGACCCTATTAGGATAACTGGGAAAATATCCAGAATACCCCCACTTAAGTTATACCAAAATCTCATCACACGAATACGACTGACCCACACGAGTCATACCCCACCCTCAACCTTGGGATCACACACTATCTATTATGTGATTCATCCAACCAAGTTGTATCTAAAGAATACGATCCATACCATTCATTCATACCCTTTTAAGATTTATGATCAAGGAAGATTCAGACTCTGTCCACCATACGAGCCCATGGTATGACTCACACCCTGGCTTATGTCTCGTGGTAAGACACTCATACTCAGATCAAACTTAAGTTACCAAGTAAAAGATTAAGTTAAAGAAACAAATGATCCATAACCACCAATACTGCTCGTACCCCTAAGTTGTATCCATTCCAGTAACCAAAATCCATACTACCAACCAACATGGTCAGTATACAACTGGAACTTACCATCCATACCCCAACATACGACTCATACCCTCGAGTCGTATTGGGTCCAGTGACAAAAATTCTAGAAAATTTTCTAAGGGTCAAAACCCAGGGTATTATAGTATTGATGTCCTTATAATAATGATGCATAGGTTATGTTTTTGATAGCTTGTCTCCTTGAAGAAGCTTTAAGAAAATAGAAAGTGAAGGTTACCAATTCGTGAGCTATATTTGAATTTAAGGTAGGTTAGCCTTACTTCTTGTTAGATTGATCTTTATTATAGTATGGCTTTGATATCTTGATAAGATTGGGGGTTTAAGTATTGAAGTGGTAGATGATAGTGTTTTGCATTAGTTGAACAACTTAGGCTATTGAAACTCATAAAGTGTAATACTTGAATTATAGTCTAGAGCCTTGGTTAGTTGGACTTATTATCTTATGAATAGCATGAGAATACTCTAGTTTCTCTAATTAGATAAAAGTGAACTTATCACTATTGTTAAATAGTAACTTGAACTTAGTTGTGTATAGTTATGAAAATTTCCCTAGTAGCTTGGGCTGAATTTAGAGTAATACTTGAGAAAGAATTGTACCTTAGAATTAGTGTAGATTGATAAACCTTTATGACATGACTTAGATGTCTTAGCTTAGTCCTAGGTAGAAGTTAGACTATTTGAGAAAATTAGGTTATTAGAAGCGGAACTTGACCCGCCTTAAGTTTGGACTTTGTTGTTTTAGTAGAGACCTAGATAATTTTTAAATGCATAGAATATACCTTTGGCAATATAATGGCTAACCCTGGTAAATAGTTTATTCATGATGTTGGTGTTGAAAATGTTTTGCATGATTACTTGCTAGATTAGTGATAATTTTGGATAGTAATGAATTGTCTTATCGATTGAACCAATGAATATGCTATCACTTAATTAATTGACTAAATTACCATGCGGGCCTTAGAGTATGTTATCTCATAATACATTCAAGCCTTGTAATTAAGCTAATATTAATGCTAATAATCTTCTTGTTCTACTAATGTGAAAAATGTTAATAAAAAGGGGCTCTAGAAGATACAATTAAGGCTTTGTACTTGAAAATGCTAATGATTATGTCAAGCCCTGTAAATTAGTGAGTGTTCATACCATATAGATATATTTTTTCATGCACATATTAATATATTGTGTTGATAATGAATGATGAAGTACGACGATATGTATTTCTTTGCTTTTCTTTCACTCTATCCCCCATGGGGCTTACATTTACTATTGTCTTTTTTTCTTTTATATGTGTGGTGATTTGGGTAAGTCTAGAGGATATATTGATTATATGATAATGCCAAGTAAGTCCAAAGAATATATTGATGATATGATTATTCCCGGTAAGTTTGGAGGATATATTAATGATATGGTGATGCTTGGTAAGTTCGGAGGATATATTAATTATATGATGATGCCTGGTAATTTTGGAGGATATATTGATGATATGATGATGCCCGGTAAGTTCAGAAGATATATTGATGATATGATGATGCCCGGTAAGTTCGGAGGAGATATTTATATTCGTATGGTAAACATGTTTATATATGTTTATGTGTAGTTATGCCCATATATGATTACATTCGTATGTGCTTTGAAGATATGATGCTATTATTGGGATATCGGTTATGATTCTTTGATACTAATCACTTATTTAGCGGTGTAGTTTTTGCTAATGTTGAATAGTGAGTAGAAGTAGATATGCCAAATAATGAATTAGGACAATTTGGTAAATGCGATATTGTGTGGTATTTGAGGATTCATCTAGTTAGTATCATTGGATAAATTAATTAAGGTATATTTCTTATTAAGTGAGTTATGTGGTGACTAGTTGACTACTAAGTGACTATCTTACTTGACGGCTTGAAGTCTATAATTCTAGTTAGTGAACCTTGTTTGGTTAAAATATGGTAAATATTCAATTGTGGTTGCTACGTGGCTAATGGAGATACTAGGTTAGTATAGGTGAAGATTAATGATATTGATTACTAAGTTATGATGTCGTTTATCTATTAATTGAGGATTTGCATATTAATTATTCTAGATACTAAAAGATGTTAATGGTTGGATATATAAGAGTATAATGATAATTAGTGGCCCTTTTCAAGATTTAGATTAGTTCTATAATGTTGATTAGAAATGAGTATTTTTTAAATGCGTCTATGGTCTAATAGAGAACCTCAATTAGATGTTGTATGTTGGTTGATTAGGGAATAATTATTAGTTACTATCCCATGAATAAAGATTATGTAAAGAATCAGTTAGGCTAATAACTAGAGGCCCTTTGATGACTAGCGAATTAGTAGTTTAATAACGAATATTGGTTAGTTAATAGTAGTGCGTATATCGAGTATATCGATGAGATAGTTTTCTAAAAAGTGATATGATTATGGGTATTAGTACCTTGGTATATGTTATGTAATTAAGAAAATGGTTGATGATTATAATTGTTGGCAATTGACCGTTGATGGGAAATGTGGATAACCATGGAAATTGAGAAGTGTGTCGTATATATATTTACATTGATGAATTATTCCTTGGTGCACTCTCCAGTGGTATGGGACACCATGATGAGTTTTTTACTTTATTAACGATGTGGATTCCTTATCTTAGCTTAGGATCAAAAGATCGATTTCTTTCTTGAAACTTGGTAAACATTTATTAGAGAGGCTTAAAATGATAATCTTATTGAAATATCAAGACTAAATTTTAGGGCGTTAATACCATGCTTCAAACTTATGTTAAAAAACCAAAAGGTTCATACTTGATAATGTAATTATTGATGAATCAACTCAAAATCTGAAAATTTCAGCAATAAGCATGAAAATATAAACATACTTGGAAATCATGCCAAAACACAATAAACCTCAAGCTCATAATAATAGAATTGAAATACTTTAACAATCTCAAAAATTCATCCTTGGACTTAAATCAAACACACACACACACACACACACATATAAATATATATATATATATATATATATATATATATATATATATATATATGTACTTAAATAATCACGATTTAATAATGAAGCTTAATTCTTGACAACTATCTTGGAAACACTTTAAAATAGCAATTTACAATAGGGATATGCAATTCATGGTATAAATCCTCAATTCCAAGCATAAATAGGTTAAATAAACATGCACTTCAAAGCTTAAATCACTTGCAAGTTCATAAACTTAAAACAAGATACTTTGGGTATAAACCCCAAATTGCGAATCATCAACATCTTTAATAAAATTCAAGTTCTTTAGGCACATGAACGAAAGATTTATTCTTGTTCAAACCCCACATACCTTAGATTATCATATCTGAGAGATGGAACCTGGATCTTGATCGTTCTTTGGAATTCTTGATCTTGAGGAAACCTAGTTTGATCTTGTTCTTGAGAGAAAAATTGAGTAAAGGGGCAATTTTATGCTTCTAGGGGCAAAAATTGTATGTTATAAATGGAGTAGGGTAAGGAGGAATGACCAAAATGCCCCTGGTACCATAAAAAACTGAATTAGCATGAAAAATAGTGTCGTAATGCTATCTCGACGCATCGCGTCGCTATCACATCGGCTTACTGCCTCTCACAAAAAACTGCATAACTTTTCGCTCGATTATCGAATTTTTACAAAATTGCTACTGTTGGAAAACTAATTCAGTTATCTAAAATTTGGTGGGTTTTGAGATGAAAAATTCCATGTATATAAAAAGTTACACATGTTTAAAGTAGACCTTTGTAGAATCGAATACCAATCTTTGGATGAATCAAAGGATCTTAGCTCTACTTGGCTCTAAGTGACTCCTATGAATATTTTTAACCTCAATAGTACTTCAAACATGAGGGTAAAGATCATGAAACTTATATCCACATGGGAATCACTTGTATTATAGCTTATATATGTAAGAACAATGGTTCATAGACTAGCACAAAAATACGGGGTATTACATTATCTCCTTCTTGTGAACATTCATCCTCGAATTTGGCTAATAAAGCTGAAAATACTGAGAAATCTGAGGCTATAAGCTATCATGCAGAACTTAAATAAACTGAATAGCTGAATCTTAAAAATAATAAGCTACTCAACTGATATGCGAGTGCATGAAGTCTAATAAAAAATAGCTATATGGCTGAGATAGAAACGAGAGTGTCAACTTGTGAGTAACCATTACTTTACGCTGGATCTGATCTCGTGAGAAAAAGATGAGAGGTTTATAACATGAAAACTCAGAGTATAACAATATCCGCCTCTTGGGATCATTCATCCCCGAATGATACTGATTTTTTTGAAATACTCGGAAAAGATTGAGATGATACACAGGATACTCACGAACTGAATCATTACTTTAATATCCGAAACTGAAAGTGATGCATGATGCGTATGCTGAACTGACTTCATAATTTACATGGATGCAAACCCATGACCTCCTGGAATGGGAATACTCAGGAAACTTCGGTAGTAAGGCTAGACTAAATCCAAAAATTGGAAATCTATAGGAGCTTATCTGATTGACTGCTACACTGAAATGCAGGCTATATGAATTGGATCATACTGACTGCCCATACTCAAATGAAGTATTTCTCCAACACTCTTCTACGAAATTCTATTAACATTAGGAAGCAAAGAATTTTGAGCATGATCTGAACAAGAGATCTGACTACAAAATCACAACATTGATACAACTGTATAGCTTGGAACATAAACATATAGATTATAAGCTAGGATAGAATTTTTAGACCTTAGGAAATGCAACTTCTTACTTTCAAGAATAGTAACTCTTCTCAAATACTCCCTCACCATACTATTCTACTTAAATACCATACTCACTTAATTCAACTTCTAATTCTCACATGGGTACTGATAAACCTATCTACTAAGGTCTAAACTAAACTAAGTCCTCTCACCATGGTCAAGCCTAACTCAAAATCACGGGGTACTACATATAACACCATAATTGAACTGGACTACCGATGTGATATGTGATGCATCATGTTGCTCCCTACCAATGCGATACATGATGTGTCGTGGCCATATCGCGTTGGCTCACTATTTTTACCTTCCAAATAGGTTTCAAACCTCGCCCAAAAAATCTAAAACTTACATGACATGTGCTATTGACAATTCCAATCATGAATTTACTTAAAGATTTACATTCCAAGGTCTAGAAGGTTGGAAACTAAAGTGCACCATATTCATCTACTTATACACCAACATGGCATTCAAGTCTGTTGTTATAACCAAATATGAGCATCTAAACAAACAGCCATAATAGCATACTCCTCGTATTCTCTAAACCTCTTTCACAATAACTCCCACACACTATCCCAAGAATATACACACACAACTTTCAACTAACCACAACATGTATCAAAGACTTGGCCTCAATATTACTTCACACATATGGCCTTAGCTAAAATAAGTATACAATGATCTTTCATCAACAAGAAACACTTACTCATCACCACTATCATTACCTAAGGAGAAGTCACTAAAAGGTTAGAATATGAGACCTTCAAGCATCGAAGGATACTATACAAAAATTAACACTTAACTGAGGCCTGGGGATAGAGAATCAATATCATAGATTCTTCAAAGTAATTTGAATTGAGGGCATACATGGCTATAAGATGAATCTCGCCAATCATTAGGAACATAGCAGGACTTATGTGAACTGATCATACTATAAAGCATGAGTACATAAGTTATGATCTGCATGATTAGAGTTTAGAATCTATGATGTCATGGAACATAATCTATACTATCGAGTGAACTGGAATTGCTTATGCTAGGAATTGGAAATATATATTATTTTCTATTATGTGCATGAACATGAACTTTGATCATGGAACTGACATATAAGGCATGATTAAATATCAGAATAACTAAAGTAAACTACTAAAACAAGAATGGATTAAGCGTCATTCTTCCTTACGTCTATTTTACAACATACTTGCACCCTTACTAGAATCTGAAAGCTTGGCTTGGTTCCTTATTCTATCATATCCCCCTTAGCTTTAAGCCATCATTCTAAGTTTGTGAACCACTATATAAACTCTAATCTAAACTGCAATCACTTTAACCTAGAGTCTGGGATATAAATTCAATACACATAAAACTAAACTTACCCTGAAGGAATACACCTTCACTTATAACACCCAAAGCTAATACCTCCTTCTGAGATTCAACTCTTATATTTCTGTATCCCCAAAGTCATCGTATAATAACATAAACACTCACCAACTTAGACTTTAACCCTTAACATACATATCTCTAAACCCTTGCTAGACCATACTAACTTTTTTCATACTCTGCGAATATCATATCTCAAAACTTATATTTTTCTCTAAACTATGAAATCAAGATCATATCAAAAGGCCCAACATTATCAATCAAAACATCTTAGCTATTTATAACACCATATACCATATAACTAGCCTTCTTTCACTTAGCAACTTAACAATACTACCAACCACACACAACATGTAATAATCTCCAAAAAATAAAGTAACCCCATATCACCTTGGGCATACTGCTATACATTATACTTGCAACACTATACTTAATGACGAATAATAAAACTCAAACTCTTTCATACATGGTTTAAGCCTACTAGATCACTTCCATACAACTAGTCATACTAGCCAAGAAATTATTACACCCACCTAGATAACCATCCACTGTTCAAACTTAAGGTCTAATGCTAAACATGATTTAGCAACCCACCGTACATACCATTTTTGCCTAAAAGCTATCAAATAAGACATCAAAAAACACTACTCCACTAAAGCCTTAAATGACAATAGTAATCAGTCATAATCATATGTGCTATCTTATTTACAATCCATTAACACATCCTCCTTCTACATATTATTACTATTCACCCATCTATATACTTAACTTGTTTCAGAGTTGTATAAGTTTTAATTAAAACTCTTTTTTGAAACCCCAGGGGAGGTCTAAATTAATGATACTAAACCACCAAATACTTCATTAATACCCTATACCTTTAAAACATAATAAATACCATTTATAACTCCTTTCGTACTTCAAGAAAATAATAATTCACCTTAACTAATAATTCATTCTCTACCCCCACTAAACGAACACAATAGGACATATTACCATAATGTAAAAATCAATAGCATTCATAAGCTTATCTCTATACTTTATATCAATCGTCATTCCCACTTTTCTTATCACTATACTTCTATACCCATACTTCCAACTATAAGAAGGTTCTACTACTTATGAATCATAACAATCTAGGTTGCAATATCCCTTAATGCAAACTCTATTCAATAATCTAGATTCATACTATCTCCTCTTATGAGCACTATTAGTATTGAAGGAATAATGAGAAATCTGAATACATATCTTATTTTGTCTTGAATATACAACTCCTATGGGTGAGAACATAAACTTTCAACTTAAGGAACTTAACACACTAGGGAGCTCCTCTCAAGCCCTTTGTGTGACTTCTAAAATTTCTGCTAGTAAATCTGAGAGCACTATTTGGGGAAGGAATGGAACTTGCTAATTATGTTATATCAAGAATAAGTCATAGATGGGGGAGTACAGATTAACATTATGAATTCTGAGAAATAATCTAAAATCACATCTGACTTGGGCTTAGTGTACTTTTTTCATGAACATTAATGAAGTTCTTCAAAGTTTGAGACTTGAAAGCATTGATGAGATACTTTTGAGCCTGCATACAATCCCATAACTATCTGTAGGGGCTATCTGAGAAAGCTCTATCGGTAAAGATTTAAGCTTGACTGTTTCTGTTACCTTGAAAATAAAGAAAAGGTGGTCTGAATAGAGCAAGATGAGAATCTGTATAAGTTTCTTAGATGACCTTTCTATAGCACAATTTGAAACTTGAAAGAAGTGAAACATTTCCAAAATTCCCTATAGCCTCTCGAAGAAAAGTACAAACATCTCCATACCTTTCTGCAAGACTCTAGTAGACAAGAATTCATAGACACCCTAGGGCATGTGAACCTTGTGCTTTCATACCAAGTTCGTAACACCCCAAAAATCTATCCCAAGATGTCACACGATGCTTAGGACCACAAGTGATCCCAAGCTAATTCTTATACTTAAAAAACTCATGAGCAACTGATTAAGACATAAATTTGAAGGAAAGTGTAGAAAATAAATCTTTTATGAACTTGATTTATACAAAACTACATTAAGATGAATACAATACAACTCTGCTTATACAAAACAAAACTAAAAAGCAACGTTTATAGAACTAACTCTAACTGAAATATGTGAAACCTTTACTATACTAACTATAGTTAGTTAGGATGTGACCCCAACTATCACTAATCAATACATAAGAATAACAAAGAAATAACAATAGTAAATCTAACAGGAGCCCCCAAAATAGGAGGACTCATCATCTGCTGGCTGGAATTTTGCAGTTGTCTGATTCTGACTACACATACTACAACTTGTACCTACATTATGAGATAATGTAGTACATAGACATATATGTGGATCGTTACTTTGAGGATGTACTAGGTATATGGGGTGCATCCAATAACTAAACAATATCATCAATCTTTATAAAATCATGCATGCTAATGTAAATGACTCACATAGCTTGAGTAAATCGGAAATCTAAATCTCGTAAATCCTGATATAATAAAGCATGTAATATAAATTCCGTGAGTCATTACATTTGTTCTAAATTATGCATTCTTTTTTTGTTCTCAAATGTTGTAAACTAAATGAAATCTAAAATTCATTCTACATAGAAAATACTTTATCTCAAAACTTTAACTCAATAGGCTTGTTTCAAGAGTGGGGGACATTTTCGAAACTTTAGGGAAAACTTTGGGAACTTGAAAAATCTTAAAACATTAGCTTTCAAAACATATACTTTTATCTTAAGGAGAATAGAGGATTTCTTTTGAATCTTAGGGATTTTAGAACTTTGGGAGACTGTCGGAGTTTCTTCTAACCAATATAAACCATATGAGCTGACATGGAGTCCAACGTGTTGCCCACGTTAGGGAGAGCTATTCTATCCTTACTATTGGAATAGAACCTTAACTTAAGTGAACACTTGTCTTAGCCCACTATGGGCAAATCATAAACCTATGATGGCACATAGTTTCGGGGCATGAACCTTTGGAATCAAACTCAACTCGGTGCTAAATACTACTCCCATACTTATTGCTGAAAATTTTTAGGAAATCCACCTTAAAATAACATAAGGGTTTATAATCAAGACAAATTATGCTTCTCTTATTTAAAACTCAAAATTTATGAACAATGTGGATTCCTTATCTTAGCTTTGAATCAAAAGATCGTTTTCTTTTTTGAAACTTGGTAAACAATTATCTGAGAGGTTTAAAATCATAATCTTCTTAATATATCGAGACTAAATCTTAGGGCATAAAGACCATGCTTCAAAATTATGTTAAAATACCAAAAGGTTGATACTTGATAATATAATTATTGATGAATCAACTAAAAATCTGGAAATTTCAGCAATAAGCATGAAAATATAAACATACTTAGAAATCATGACAAAACATAATAAATTTTAAGCTTAAAATAATAGAATTAAAATACTTTTATAGTCTCAAAAATTCATCCTTGGACTTAGAGCGTGTATATATATATATATATATATATATATATATAAAATCATGATTTCATAATGAAGCTTAATTCTTGACAACTATCTTGGAAATACTTTAAAATAGCAATTTACAATAGGGATATGCAATTGATTGTATAAATACTCAATTCAAATCATAAATAGGTTGAATAAACATGCATTTCAAAGCTTAAATCACTTGCAAGTTCATAAACTTAAAACAAGATACTTTGGGTATAAACCTCAACTTGCGAATCATCAAAATCTTTAATAAAATACAAGTTCTTTGGGCACAAGAACTAAAAAAATTTTCTTGTTCAAAGCCCACATACCTTAGATTATCTTATCTAAGAGATGAAACCCGGATCTTGATCTGTTCTTTGGAATTCTCGATCTTGTGGAAACCTTGTTTTATCTTGTTCTTGAGAAAAAAATTGAGTAAAGGAGAAATTTCATGCTTCTAGGGGCAGAAATATTATGTTATAAATTGATTAGGGTGAGGGGGAATGACCAAAATGCTCCTAGACCTATAAAAAAACTGAATTAGCATGAAAAATAGTGCCGTAACACGATCTAGAAGCGTCGTGTCGCTATTGCGTCGGCTTACTTCCTCACACAAAAAACTGCATAACTTTTGGCTCAGTCATCGAATTTTTGCAAAATTGGTATCGTTTGAAAGATAATTCAGTTATCTATAATTTGGTGGGACTTAAGAACAAAAATTTCATATCTATAACAAGTTATATATGTTTAAAGTAGATGCTTTTAGAATTAAATACCAATCTTTGGATGAATCAAAGGATCTTAGCTCTACTTGGCTCTAAGTGACTCCTATGAACATTTTTAACCTCAATAGTACTTTAAATATGAGTTTAAAGATCTAAAAAATTATATCCACAAGGTAATCACTTGGATTATAGCTTATAGACATAAGAACGATGGTTCATAGATTAGTACAAAAATGCGAGGTATTATAATAAGTCCTTCATGTTGGGCCTGTGTTAGGGTTCTGTGTCAAAATGGGAGTATTAAAGTAGTACACTTATTGAGATCTAAATGATTGAATTTAAATAAAAAAATTAAATACATAGTTATAAGCTAAGATCTAAATGATCAAAATTTTAATTTTTAGTCAGTACAAATAAATAAAGCATAAAATACTTTTTTAGTTTTAAAAGTCATAAAAGAACATTGTTTTTTTAATATATTAAAAATAAAAAAATTCACATAAATTAATATAATAAGATATAAATATTGGGCTCATGTTCAGCACGGGCGATATACCACTAGTTATTATTTTGATATTATTATTATTGTTGTCGTTGTTGTTGTCGTTGTCATTGTCGTTGTTGTTGTCGCAGTTGTTGTTGTTGTTGTTGTTGTTATTGTAGTTGTTGTTGTTGTTGTTGTTGTAGCTGTTGCTGTTATTGTTGTTGCTGCTTTTGTTGCTGCTATTGTTGTTGTAGTTGTTGTCTTCTACATACTACGTACACCTATTACTACTTCTATCACTACTATTAATTATTGTTATTATTATTATTTTAATAATATTATTATATGTACATAAAATATATTTAATTATATTTTATAGCATTTTAATTTTAAATGAGATAAGTTTGAAATAATAATGTCTATTAGAACTCTTCAAGTATGAGTTTTTACTTTTAAGATAATGAAAAAAAATTGTTTCAAAAAGGATAATGTAGTTCAAATCTAAATACTTGATCATTCATTTTGAAAATTTTTTTTACAATATTTTTTAAGTTTGTCCTAAAATTACCACGTGGTTTCTCAATAACTTTTCACTTCTCTTCTTCTGGTACTTTTAATTTTGTTTATATATATATATATATTTCCCAAGACGAACTTCAATTCTTTATGAAATGAAATTGATATTTAAAAACTAGATACCTTTTTTCTTATTTATGTGTGATAGATATGAGGAAGACCAAGAGATCAAACAATATCTTATTTATTACGTACTTTCATCTGGATGAAAAAATTTATTTTATATTACATAATAAAAAACTAAAAACAAGTTATACGAAGGAAACTATTTTCTTAAAAATAACTGTGTAGTCACTTCTCCGGAGAGATTATAAATATTAATCTCTTATCTCTTCCTAACTGTGCTTGCTTGGAACTCTGAACTTTTGTGATGCGTTCTCTTCTTCTTATAATGCTCTTTTATATGCAAAAACGTCGACTCATTGCTTTATTGTGAAAAGATACAAGTTAGCACTAAAAAGGATACCTAATAACACGTGCCTAGGCTTTGAAGTTATGCTCAAAGTTGATTGGAGACATGTCGATGTGAGGCTCGAGATTGATTAGTGATATGTTTAAGGGTTGTAATGAAGAGGTTATAGCTAAAGTGATTTATTTTCCAGAATAAATCTTTCAAGCTACCTAGTTGCAGAACTCCCATTGGTTGCATCTAGGTAATAACGTATCAAGTCAATGATCCTCCTAAATTTATCCGAACTGGACTAAGTGTCTTTCTAGTTCTGATTTTACCACATATCATGGTCTACTCCATTATTATTCTACATTCTATTTTCCTTACACAACTTGAGCTATATGCACTCTCTAGAGCATGTCTTCTCTAATAGTTGTGTATGTTTATATATTATTATTTATTCATAATTATTAATGGTTTGTTTAGTTTTTCCATAAGCAAAATTTTCAAAAAATAAATAAATCTATTTAAGTGTTTCTTATGTTAAAAAGTAATCTCCTCAAAGAAGACATATTTTGATAGTATTTCGTTACCAAAATGATTTTACAAAGAGGAAAAATAAATTTCCTCACTTATGAGTGAAAGTTATTTTTCTTTATGAGCATTAACTAATCTCAAGTTTTATTTAGTACTCCATATCACTTTCTCTATTCAACATTTAGATATTATTTTTTATTTTCTTAACACTCAAAGTTCTCTTCAAATTAGTATTCAAAATTTCCTGAAACTATCAAAATCTTGTCTCAACTTTTTTTATTTTTATCATACACAAATCAAACATTGAAAATGAATTAAAGTGAAAACAATTTGATAAAAAATATTTTCCTTCATATTGACAATTTTTGAGAAAAAAAAAATTAATTTCTTTGCCAACTCCAAACTAAGTTTTTAAAGATCACCAGAAACTCAAAAAGTGAGTTTGAAAAATATCTCCTTCATTCATTTTTATTTGTACACAATAAACTTTACACACCAGCCATGTAGTTAATCAATTAAACTATTAATATTTTTTGGCTTTGTTTTATCATTAATTTCTCAATTTAATTTCTTTTTTGATTGCCTTATGGGCCACAAGAATAGAAGGGTAGTGATAGAAAAAATAATAAAACTAACTTAAAGAATGGATATTTCTGTGAAAGTTTTTACTTTTTGTAACAACATTTATCGATCTGGTACTAACCTTTCTACCTTTGTGACAACACAAATTGTTGATTTTATCGATCTGGCACTAATCTTCATAATAGTCATGATAGTTTTCATTCAACTGGGGAATAGGCAACTAATATGTTTAACAAATCGCCATCAAATAATTTCGAGTTAATTGATAATCTAACATGTGCATATTTATTGCTTTAAATGTTGAAGAAAAAATGTTTAAAATAACTTATTTGAGAGACAAGAATTAAATGTATAGGGTCGTGAACCCCAGTCTAATATTTCCTTTTCTTGAAATAGGCTAATACAGTTATGATCCAAATCAATTTATTCCTCAGTGAGCCAAAAATTTGAAGAAGCAATAGAGAGATTTTCCTTCAAGGAGGTAAGATCATCTATTCGTCTATGTACCAACTATCAACTACCCAACGCCTAGAAAATAAAAAGAAAAACAAATAAATAAAACACTATGATTTCTCTCTTTTGGCATACCAAAAACAATCTTTTACCTTCTCAAACACTTGCAAGAATTTTGTTTCATTCTAATATTCTTGTGGAGTTGGTTAAGGAGATCTCACAAATTCACCATTTCACCATTATCACTTTTATACACACCAAACTGAAAGATGTCTTCCACGCAAGAGATGTTTGATTGATTTCTAGTTGATGCAATTTCTCCAAATATGATTCAAGAATTGGAGGTAACATGGACCTATAATTGCCATTGGATAATCTAAGGAGCAGCGGAAGGTATGAAACTTTCATGGCAAACCCAAATATTCAACAGGAAAGATTTTGACTTTCAGGGCATTGCTCCTTATTCAGCAAAAAAAGGTATAGATATGCACTTTCTTAGATCAAAGCTTCTCTTTCTGAACATGGTTTTGTAAGGCCAAGGCCCATGTTAAAACATTCCTAAAAGGAGGAGAAAAAATTATGGGAAACAATTTTAGAAGTAATTAAAATTGGGGATTTAATTTTAGTTTTATGAATTAGTTCTCAAATAATGAAGCTAGTTTTTCATAAGAGGTATCATGAGGTACTTGATATTTTTGAGTTATTATAATGTGAAGGTAATATTCAGTCAGATAATAGCATCTATGGTGCTTTAATAACTGTCTGTATTAGGTTAAGGTCGATTAGATGGGTTAAGCGGGTGCATTTTTATATGGTTAGTTATGGATTAGGGTGTTTTCGGTGAACATAAAATGTAGGATGATGTTTGATTCATGTAGCACATTTGATGATATAATTGAGAGGAACTCAATTTCTTATAATACAATGGTTGGAGGACTAGTCAATTTAGGTGATTAGTTAGAGGCTTTTAGGTTATTTTTCATGATTTAGGAAGAGAATCTACTGTTGATTCTAGGATATTTTGCAACAATAATTTGAGCCTCTTCAGGATTAGATGTTATTTATTTGGGACAATAGTTGCATTATTGTTCTTTGAAAATGGGGAAAGATGATAATCATTTAATATCTTTTTCTTTAATTGACTTATACAAAAAATGTGGTAGCATAGAGAATGTTTCAGTTTTTTTGATAAGATGCCAAAAAAGGTCTACAGTTGAGTGGAATACTATAATTGTTGGCTATGCACTCCATGGCTACAGTGAGGAGGCTTTATGTATGTATTATAAGATGTGATATACTAGTATCAAAATGGATCACTTCGTATTTTAAATCATTATTAGAGTTTGAGATTAGCTTTAGCGAAGCATGCTAAACAAACTCTAGCTAGGTTACTTCAGCATGGATTTGGATTAGATATAGTTACATATACAAAACTAATGGATTTATCTATGAAATGAGAGAGGATAGAAGATTCTCATAACATTTTTGAATGGATTCCCTAAATGAATATTATTTCTTAGAATATCGTAATTGGTGGATACGCTAATTATGGTAGAGGAATTGAGGCTGTTAAACTATTTGAGCAAATGGTTTGAGAAGGAATGATACCTAATTATGTTGCTTTTCTATTATTTTTATCTCCACGATATTATTCAAGTTTATTAGACTATGAGTGGGAAATATTTGAATAAATGGATAGAGATTACAAGGTGAAGACTCAAGCAATGCACTATGCATGTATGATTGAATTATTGGGTACAAAGGGCTTTCACATGAAGCTTTTACATTAATCACTGATGCATCTTTAGGTCTATTATAAATATGCGGGTGGCCTTATTGACCACCTATAGAGTCCATAAGAATTTTGAATTAGGAAAATTACAGTTAAGAAACTCCACGGAATGGAACCAAAAAAACTCAACAATTATGTTATGTTTTTGAATATCTATAATAGATCAAGCAAACATGATGAAGCTGCTACAGTTGGTCAAACACTAAAGTGAAAAGGATTCAGAATAAATCCTATATTCACATGGATAAAAACAAAGAAGCATTCATAAATTTTCTTTATTGGAGATAATTACCATGTGAAGACTAAGGAGATATATGAAAAAACGGATGAGATTATGCTAGAGATCTCTATGTATGGCTATGTTACAGGAGGAGAAATCTTACTCCCTGATGTTGATAAACAAGAAGAAAAATTGTCGCATTATCATAGTAAAAAGTTGGAAATATATTTTGGGCTCATAAGCATATCCACTTCAACCTCACTACAACTTGTTCAGAGCCATAGGATCTAGAACAATTGCCACAGTGTAATTAAGTTGATAGTTATTGCATCTCTTTACACACGCAAGTGTACGTGGTTGTACAAGTAATAAATGATATAAGTTCAAATATCATACTCACAGGAATTTGGCAAATTAATTTCTAGCTTAAATTCTTAGACGAGTTATTCAGAAAGTAACCAAGAGTAGAGAATGATTTGTATGTTTCAAAAGCAAATAAAAATGAACGTAACCAATTCATAGATTGGTTGTCTTGTAATTAAAATTTGAGAAAAGATCTAGCATTGTGGTTTTTTCAGAATCTAGTTGTCCTTTCCAATCATTTGTGTAATTTTCTTTCCTAAGTTACCAGTTGTAGGTTAATTATACCTATATTGAACCTTTTTCCGACAACTTTAAGCCTACTAGACTATCCCTAATGCATATATTTCTATAACTATAGATTAATAGTCAAATTCATAAAGATATCGCCAAGATCAACTAAGCTAGGTCACAAGGAATATTTATATCCTTAGTGATAAATCCATTCCCTTTTCCTATAAGGTTCACACACTCACCCTATTTCCTCTATTTATTCTTGTTGTTTCCTTTTTCAAGTCCAACATATAAGCTGTGTATAATATTCCTACAATGTGATAAAAAATGAATAATTGCAAGCAAGAATAAATAATATCTCAATATAAGAAAAACAAATTAGATAATATAATTTTTAAGCCATAATTTTCATGTTCATCCAACAATCCTAGAAATTAAGAGGTTTAGATACTCACGAATCTCTTTGAAGAAGAGATCTCGTGAGTTTACATGGTAAAAATCAGAATTAAAAAAATTAAATTAGACCTTATTCTTGAGATTTTCCGTAGCTTTTGCCTTTCCCAAATAAGTTGTTAATCTTTAAAAATGTGGAAAGGGAGTATATATAGAGTTTAGAAAACCTTAAAAAATCATAAACCAATCCCATCTGGGTTAGCATTGACCCATGCTTGTGCCACACCCCAAAAGTGGAGCTATGGTACATTTAATAATTTTTCACATAGCTTTAAACTTTGTACCACCCCATACTTCAGGTGATTGGTGTAATTCCTTCAGCTAAAAAATTCTAGACAACAACAATAAGTTGCACAACTAGCTTGCTATTCAGTTGTAGTGAAACTCCATGTTATTTACTTGATTTAAATATATTTTTGATATTTTGAGCCTTTCCATACTGGCTACAAAACATTTATGACTTACCATAATTGTCGGTTCAGTTATCGGAAAATTTATTTGAATTTTAGACTTATTTTCTAGTTTTGAAACTTTCTGATCTTGAGTAAATTTATATGCCCAAACACCATGATTTACCCATATTTGGACTAGTTTTGAGAACAAAAAGTGTGCTAATTATATTAAATTTTACGTTAAATTGTGTTTTGTGGCTAACCGATATGACTAGAGATACAGGGTTAATTTCTCATGGATTTGGAAGAAAATTGGATACACATCATAAAGAGGAGAAAAACTGCGTGGATCAAAGTCAAAAATATATGGAGATGCACAAGCATAAAGATAAAAGAAAGAAGTTGAGGATTGACGAGAAAGAAGAAATAAAATGGAGAAAAATTTCAGTAACGCAACTTGATCTCAACGCGTCACATCAACTGGCAAGATGTGTGCCTTAGAAAAAATATAAAGAACAATTTCCAGTGCATCGATGTGATTTTAACGCATAGCGTCGATGCATAAGTTTTGTGCCTTAGAGAATTCTACGTGTGCAACTTCTAGTGCATCAACACGATGTCAACGTATCGCATCGATGCTTAAAGATTTGACACAGCCAAATTTTGAGGTGCAAATTCTAGTGACACAATGTGATGTCAACGCGTCGCATTGTGTGGTGAAGAATATGAATTATTTTGATTTTGAAAGATTAATTCCAGTGTGGAAACACGATGTTGACGTGATGCATTGGTTGGTTCAACATGATTAGAGACGTGTCGCGTCATGGTTTCAGACCTGGCAAAATTTTTCCAAGTATAAAAGGAACACGTAAGCACAAGTCCAAACACTTTTTGGGAAGCATAGCAGTGGCAAAAAAGCACAGAATTCTTCTTTTAGGGTTCTTATTATTTCTTTTGAACTTCTTTACTTCAAGACTGATTTTGGGTATGATTAATTACTTGTTTTTGATGTTTAAATCAAACCTGAGTGGCTAAATACTCTCGTTCCGGGGTTGAGGTCAAGAACATGATTACTCTTTGATATTCTTTATATAAGTTTGTTTTTGGATTATCACCTTGGTTGTTCTTAATTTCTTGAGCTTACTATTTTAATGCTTGGCCACCATTAGAATAAATTTATATTTCTATGTGAATCCGAGAGGAGAATCGTAGATTAGAACAAGGAAATTAAGGAGCAAGGTTCTTATCTTTTTATAAAATAAGGGGTTTGAATTAGAATCTAGGATAGGAATATACCTAGAAGCCTTGTTTGGTTCAATTGCAAGAAGATTACTTAATGAATCTAGAAGAATTGTTGTATCTCTGCGAGAGTTGTAGCTGCAATATTCAATAGATCAATGATTTTAGGTTGGGAGATCAAGATCGTTGCCTAAACCTTGTTAACCAACAACCTGATAAATAATTAGACTACTATAAGAATAGAGATTTGTATGATTGGTCGAAAAGCCTCAGCCCTGAAATTCTTATCATAATTGTTTACAACCTTTGCTTGCTTTTCTCTAGTCATAAAATTGTATTTCTTGTTTATTAATTTACATTGTTATTCTCAATTTCAAAATCATCTTGATACTATACAACACCTAATACTCATTTTCTGAAACTAGAAGTTGGTTAAATTTCTAGTTGTTTAGTCCCCGTGGGAATGATATTTGATTGTTTGAATCACTATATTACTTGAACGATCACGTGCACTTGCGTGTACGTCTGAGTCGCAACACTTTCGTTAATAAGGAATTGGTCTTAGATGATAAATCCTAGTAGATGAACTCAGATGAGAATTCTAACTGCACCATCAACTCTAGAATATTGATTTTAGGCTAGAGAGACCCTTGGTTCAGGTTCCGAGGCCTCTAGGCTCATTTTGGACTATCGAGTGGATTATATGAAAAATGGAACAATAGGTGCGGGCTCCACATTTAGTCAAAACTATCTTTGATGAAAGTTTTGATAGTTCCATTGAGTCAGTAATATCAGATTTTGTGTGGTATCATAGTTCATTTACGTGCACGAGGTTCCAAACGAATCCCGAGCACCCGATCGGAGTCTATTTTGTCCTTAGAATATTTGAAGCAAAGGGTTTCTGGTGCAACCACTTTAACATTCTTCGATTTAGTGACATTGTATTAATTTAGCAGCCTTGTCTATTTGGCCAAGGGCCACTTAAACGATCAATGTTCACTGAAGTAGACATCGCCTAAGCGTCCTAGGCACCGCTTAAGCTATACTCACACTTATCATGCCAGACTATGTAAGCAGTCAAGAATCCTCTTAAGCGGCACTTGGTAGCTTTTTATTTTATTTTTCTCACCTATTTTTTCACCATTTCTTCACCAAATTGAGTTCTCAAAGAGAGGAAAAATGGAAAATCATCCATTGAAGCTAAGGTAAGCTAGCCTACCACTCCTTGGTTATTTTTCATTAATTGTCCCATCAATTTCCATCATATTTCGTTGTAAATTCTTAGATTTAGTTATTAAAAATTATAAAATATAAGGGTTTATTTGAGACCCGATTTACGCTTTATTTATGCTCAACTTTTGGGCACACATTCTTTGTCATTCGAGGGACCTCTTGACAGATTCAATTTTTTTATTCCATTTGTAGGCCCTGTAGGCTTGTTCTTGATTGAAATTTTGACCCAAACCTTAATATAGTAATATGGGTCTCGTTTACTCCTTTATGAAGTGTACCTTACTATTTTAATAGCGTGACAATATCTCGGAGTCATGGAACAAAGACGAACAATTTGTGGGTGATTTGAGGACTTGGGCTTCGGCATCGAGGTAGGCTTCTATCTACTCTTATTCCTATGATAGTGTATTATGATGTTGTATGTTAGATAGGGATGTTAGGATATGATTATGAGTAGAACACCGTGACCTTACATAAATTATGAATTCGGAAATTAGAAGTGTTAATCGACCCTTAAGATGAAGTGCTGATTATGCTTTTATAATACTATTACCCTAGGTTTCTAGAATGTTAGACATAGTTGAGGTTAATAAACCTTTATTATAAGGTTTACTACTTGATTTGATAGTTTATTATGGTTTTCTTTGGATTATTCTTTAGTTATTCTAGTTATATATTATTAGGCCTAGGGTCGCCCAAAACTAACCTCCAATGAAGTATGTTGTGACCGATGTCAAATATAGTAACCCAAACTAGGTTGGGGTAGAACCCACAGAAAACACATGGAGTGGTCTCTAAAACATAAACAAATCCACGAGTAGTGTAGAAAAGTAGATGGGGGGATTTTAAAGTCAATAGTAACAAGTAGCCGAACTTGAATATTTCAGATTGTAAACAATATAAGACGAACACTAGGACTGTGCTCCCTCTGGCTTATTAACTCCGTAAGTATCTCGTGTTTAATCAACCTAACCCATTACTCTATGTGAAAAGTTGAAAAGCTATGTATTATTAATTTTGTTTTGAACATGTTGATAATTCTCACCCCTCACCAAGTGAGTCTCAAGGTTTCACCTTGTTGTCCTTTGTCAATAACTTCAGTAAAAATCTCACCTTTTGAGCCTTGAGTTGATTAGGTAAGGGTTGATAGCCTCGAATAATTGTTGTAACCTTTTTTTCCTAATCTCAAAAACCCTTGTGAGGACGTTATCAAATATAAGAAATTCCCAAGCTTCAATACTATCTTAGGGTACAATTAATATGAAGAAGATTGCAATACACACAACTACACTAGGATAGATGAATCTCCTACTTCTCTTACGTAGTTAATCCACTAGGGTTCCCACAACCCTAGTCAAGGAAATTATTTGCTTATGCTTATGCAAAAATACATGGAAATCAATGAAGAGGACATATAATTAATCGCACAATAAAGAAAGAGTAAAATCCAAAATCTCTAATTGAATACAAAGATAAAAACTCAAGAACAATTGTATCAATGATCAAAGTTTACAAAAGTATGGAAAAAATTATAAAAAAGTGTGAAACATAATAAAGGATTAACCCTAGGGTATTTATTGAATCTCAAAATAACAAAGGAATCCTAATTAAAATCGACTAGGAAAATTAAGTCGGTAGTGGTTAAGTCTCTGGCAACGAGTCATTAGGTCTCCTTGCAAATCGCTACCTACTATCATAGCTCCCTTTTATGTTCATTGGCTACTACTCGTATAGTCATATTACGAGTCATACTCTGCTAATCGTAGTCACTCTAGTAGTTTTTCATCTTTAGGGCACTTGTGTCTATTGTCTTTATAACTCCCCACCACAATTCATAGTTAGACATTACTACTATGGTCTGCACTCATAGCCACTGGAGCATTAATTTGTAATGCTTCAGACACTAGTTATAGTATGACATCCCACTATGAGTCATCGTCTGTCCTTAGGACTCTTGGTATTTCTTTAATTAATTCCTCAGTTTATCTTTAGCCACTGTCATCATTACGAGTTAGGATATGAGTTGCAAGTCTACTTGACGACTCATAGCCTGATCAGTACTTCATTTTTTGAGAGCCTCTTAATCTATTTTTTAGTCCAAGCCACTTCCTACAAATTCCCTGCAAAACAGATAAAACACACATCATATCCCACAAAATAACCATTGTCAATGAATAATTTTATTATTTTAATATCGAATGTACCATGTTTCCATGGGATATCAACACACTCAATATAAAACTTTTGCATGTCCTAAGGCAAAAACACAAAACAAAATAAAAATGATACTTAAATAGAAAGATCCTAAGATACCTGACAGTTAATTTTAAACACTAGTTCACAACACTTTTCCCTCCCCTATTTTTATATTTTCAAAACCAAACTATGTATGTAAATGCATTACAAGGCATATAACGCCCCGAGTCTGTACCCCAGATGCCACACGATGCTCACGATCCTGAAGGACCACAAGCTAACCCATGACTGGTTCCTGCTACAATAACTGTGTAACGAACACTGTAATGATTACAAAAATAGGCAAAAGTATATGCTATAAGGTTCACATCTATAAATAAATCTGAATATAAATACTGAAAAATTAAACAACTGTCTGAAAATACTTTAGTGTGAAAAGCCTCTAACTGTCTGAACTGTGGAGTTGATGGGACAAGCTCCCAACTAACTCTATATACTAAAATAAAACTGAAGTACTACAAATAATAAGCTTGTCCTTGAACTATGAGGACTCACCACTAGTCTAAAAGCTGAGAATCTAAACTGCTAAGGGTGCTCTGGAGCCCGTGCATCTGAACCTATGATATAAGACATTATAGCGCAAAGAAAAGCACCTATGAGTACTTTGAATATATTGGTATTGATACAAAACAGAATCTAAAAAATCACAAAAATAGTCCGCCAAACACACAAACAGTCCATACGCACAAGACACTAAACGGAAATAACAAACTCAAACTTAAACGATAAAAAAGATATGTAACTTGACACAATGAGAACTCATAATACAGAAACTAAGGAGTGTATTAATACTCTGAAACCTCCACAAAACAAGTTAACAAGCACCACATTCTTACGGAACACAAGAGGAACTCGGTTCACTCAATCACTCTCATTTTTAGCTGATACACACAACACAAGAAGAAACCATTTCTTATGATGTTAAAGTGTTAGTCTACTCTCTTATTGAGAGGAAAGTGATGTTCAATATTAAAAGTGATTTCAATAATAATCTAACTAAGGAACAAATCTAAAGAAACACCTTAAATAGCCTTTACAAAAAGAATGGCAAAAGGACCCCTTTACCCTTAATGAAGGGGGTGGGTTTGGAGTGTATAAATGGGCTGCCTTGTAGTGTTTTTATGACACTCAAAGCAATACTAGGCAAAGTGATAGTACCTACGTTAGTGAGAAATAAGGGATCTTTTTGGGAAAGTCCCACAAGTGAGGAATTCCTTCCTTTTTGTACCATTGCTGCCTTCCCTGCTTTACCACTACCACTCTTGACTTCCCCTCTTTTCTCCTTCTTCCACTTCTCCTCCAACTCCCTCATGTGTTGATGAACTTTGGCCACTTGTAATGGTGAGAGGGGGTGGAATGTAGGCCTACGGCCTTGGAAGTCAAAAGTATATGTATTGGTTCTTCTATCATGCATGGTAGCTTGATCATATTTCCATGGCCTCACTAACAATAGTTTACATGCTTGCATAGGAATAACATCACAAAACATCTCGTCAAAGTAGTTTCCTACCTTGGACCGTATCATCACTTGCCGGGTTATCTTTAACTCCCCACATTTATTCAACCATTGAAACTTGTATGGGTTAGTATGAGGTATTTTGGGAAACTTCAAGACTTCAACCAAAGTACTACTAGCAATATTGGCACAACTACCTCCATCAATGATCAAAGAGCACACAACTTCCTTAATAAGGCATTTGGTGTTTAAAAGGTTCTCCCTTTGACTAGAATTGACCAAACCCTTAGTAATCAAGTCCCTTCGCACCACAAGACATGGCACTTCAAGCTCACCTTCACATGACCAAATATCTTCCACACCTTCTTCCTTGGACTCCTCGGCTTCTCCTTTTTTTCTATCTTGATATTGTTCATCAATCTCATTTGGCTTAAGTCCTACCTTCTCTCCAAGAAAGTAAAATCCCCTTCTTTAGTATCATATTTCTCCTGTTTGGACACTCTCTAGCCTTGTGTCCCCAATTGTGGCATTTAAAGCTTTAAAAACCCTTAGAATTAGAATAAGAATGTGGTTTACTTTCATTTCTCGGAGGGTACCTTTGGTGAGGCTTGTTATCAGCTTGGACAAATTTGGTCTCTGGTTTCTCCATATTCAATGAGTGATCCTTGTCCTTGCGCCATCCCAAGTGATATTTTCCCTTGAGCTTGTACCCCAGTTTCTCCTGTAACTCCCTTTCAATCTCTAAAGACACTTGGAAGATCCCTTCAATAGTTTTAAACTTATGAAGAGTCATATGCATTGAGATTTCTTTGTTTAAGCCAACCTTGAAACGGATGATATCGTGGCTTGCTTGCTCTCCTCTATGACCAAGCATCAAGATGAGTTGTTGAAACTCATCATAGTAGGTTGCCACACTTTTGTTTCCTTGTTTCAAGTTGTACAATTTTTGAAGGAGTTCATGTTGATAGCTTTTGGGAAGGTACCTTTGCCTCATAAGATACCTTAACCGAATCCAAGAAGGGGGTTTTCCCTCAATCAATAAGTTGCAAAAATGTTTGACATACTCCCACCACGTGGCGCATATCCCTCAAAATAAGCAATGGCGTAGCAGCTCTTCTTCTCCTCCGTGAGATCATTCACTTGAAATAATCTCTCATATGTGGATTCCTATGTGAGAAACTCTTTGGGATCACTTTCTCCCCTAAAGATCGAAAGTCCCATTTTTATGGTGTAGAGGCCAATATCCCTTTCTCGAATACCTTGGCCGCCCCTAGCTTTAAGCCCCTGGTTCTCTCTTTGTTATACCCTTCTACCTCTCATCCCATCTTGTATTAAATAAGGATCATCATACATTCCATACCATCCCCTTCAATTCTCCCTAACAAATCCCTCTTCTTCTATTGGCGGGTTTTGGACATTTGGAATTTGGTATAGCAGATTAGCATTTAGTGGTGGATGTCTTTGGATTGGCTGATTTTGGTTTGGAGGAGTCGTAATCAAGGGTGCCATTTAGGTTCCAAGTCTGTCATATGGGATTTTGTGATGTGGGGAATGGCTCGGTCCATTACGGCCTCCGCCTTGTGAGTAATAGTTGGCTTGAGGTATGGCATTCCGTGGGTATATTCTTTTGTACGCGGCTTCGGGGGTAATAGTTGGGGATGTGTTTTGAGGAGTTGAGGGTCGTGAATTCCGTTGGATTTCTACACTTTACACTCCCAACTTATCAAGACCTACAATCACTCTAGCCACATCCTGAGACAAGGATTCAAGATTAGCCATAAAAGTATTCAAAACATTTTGGTCCACGGTTTGTGCATTGGAAGTTTTGGGTTCCATGTGTAGTGGTTCCATTTGCCAATGTACCTACAAAACGCACAAACCACTCTTCACACTCGGCTTCCTCACTTGGCCCTTTAAGTGCTGTAAGCCGGCTATCAATCCTTGAGTTCTTAGGAATGACTCTACTCTTGAGTTAGAATGGATTTCGGTTTGGAAGACTCAAGGAAGTTTTTTACGCACTTGAACCAAGAATAACTACGAATTATAAATGAGCAAAGTACCACAAACAACGTTGACACAAAAATGTACTTGAAAACTAGTTGATAACTTAGTAGGTTGTTACTAAGTTTCCAACTAGTGTAGGAGTCAATAGAAAGGAAACTATTAGAGACAAGGAAGGAAAATTGGAATGTCCTATAACTTGAGTTTTTGTTGTTGATGTGGCCCATAATTTTTTTTTAATTTTGGCCGTTTGGGGTGTTGTTTTATTAAAGTTGTTGTAGTCCAACTTTAATGATTCAATATTGTTGGTTTGGTGAGGCCTTGTTCGGTTTTTGGAGTGAAAACACAAGCCTTGGACCCTTTTTTCAAAGGCCATAAGGTGTCAATAAACTTTTCACCAACTTGCTCCAAAATGGCAAAACACCTTTTTGGCTTTGGTTTGTTCCTTTCCCATTTTGGTTCTTTTTGAAAAAGGTTTGACACCCTTTTTGTAAGTAAGCTTTTTGGCAGGTCCTTTGTCTATTTGCCTCTTTGGTATTGTCTTGAAACTATTTCCAAGACAAACACAAGACTTTCACCTCTCTCTTCCTATTTCAAATCAAACACACCTTTAGTTGAATATTCACCTCAAGAACATTATGAACAACAATAAGAACACTTATGAACAACAACAATATTCAAACCATACAACCCTTCAACAACACTAAACAAAAGCTCAAATCTTGGACCTTAGACACAAGTGTGCTAGGGAAACAACAAGCTAACACAGAAACTACTAAGACAAGAAAAATAACACCTAAATCTAGACACTTCTCGGCCAAACACAAGTCACTAGATAACAATTTTTTTAAATTTTTCAACTGGAAGAGCCCAAGATTGGTGGTGCAAGAACACAACCAGCCTTCACTATGATACCAAATGATACCAAACGGTATCTAAAAGAGCATGGAAAGGTCCACCAAACACACAAATAGTCCCGTACACAAGACACTAAATGGAAACAACAAACTCAAACTAAAATGATAAAGAAGATATATAACTTGACACAATGAGAAATCATAATGTAGCTACTAAATAGTGTATTAATACTCTAAAACCTCCACAAAACAAGTTAACAAGAACCACATTCTTTTGGAACATAAGAGGAACTTGATTTACTCAAGCACTCTCGTTTGTAGCCGATACACACAACACAAGAAGAAACCATTTCTTGTGATATCAAAGTGGTGGTATACACTCTTCTTGAGAGGAAAGTGATGTTGAATATTATAAGTGATTTCAAGAATAAGATAACTAAGGAAAAAAATCTAAAGAGACACCTTAAATAGTCATTACAAAAAAAATGGCAAAAGGACTACTTTACCCTTAATAAAGTGGGTGGGTTTGGAGTGTATCAAATGAGCTGCCTTGTGGTGTTTTTAAGACACTTAAGGAATGTATTCACACTTAAATACATATAATTTCTTGGATGATGGTCTCGTGTCATACTTGCACATATTTTGATCTTCATGGCCATCCCATATCAGGTATGCTTAGTGAGGTAGGATGAAATACATGGGTTCATATGCATGCATAATGATAACTTAATAACATGAGTATGACTGAGCAAGAGTACATGCATAAATGCATAGACTGTAATTGAGATCGTGCAAATACTGAGTACTAAACCTGAATACTGATAACCAATATTTGAGTTTACGAATATTGTATTATGATTATCTGAATGATTGTATCTGAAATTTCTGAAATAATTACACATTAAAATAGTTCATGGGGGTCATAGAACCTCAGCAAAGTATAAGTGTGTAGTTGGTATTTAGGGTAAAGGTTGGAGGGGCTTTTGACATTTCTCTCTAAAAAAAAGAAAAAGAATCAAGGAAAAGTAAAAAAGTAAAAAGAGAAGAAATAAACATAGAAATTGAGAGACAAATGAGCATGAAATGTTTGGAAACATTTGATGTGTAGAGGGGTAAAAATGTACTTATTTAATAGATGAAAAGAATGAAGACTAGTCTTTAAATACTTTTCTTGTGGGGAAAAAAATCCAAAACCACCCACTGTGGGGTCCATCCCATGTAATTTCCTGTATTCATTCCTCGACCCTTTATATATATATACATATGTATGTGTGTATATACATATATATATATGTATATGTATATATATATATATATGTATATCATTCCTCTACTCTTTGTTTGTATATTGACCAGCAATATATGATATAGTTTTAAGTTCCCTGAGTATAGTTAGAATAGGATAGTTTATCCTTATGGCTTCCTTAGTTTCATTATGTTAGTTTCCTTGTAATTTTCGTGTAGTTTACTATCATGACCCAAACCAGGGCTTAGCAGTGACGGGAAATCTCAAACCTGCCCTATGCTAGAGAAAACCCCCTTAGCCTTACCTTAAGATAACATAAAAGAAAATAGCAAAAGCCAACCAAACATGTTAATAAGAAGGATAGATAAACCAAATGAATGTTCTAAGAATCAAACAAACAACCAACCCAACACTTGTCCCAAAAATCCTCTAAACCAAGAATACAAAACTAAGTTGGGGCATGCCACTGACTAAGATAGAAGCATTAAGAAGTAGTAAAGAAATTAATGAAATGATAGGCCTTCCAAAATATGGAGGCTCACCACTTCACAGCAGATTAAAAGACATACCACACCACCTAACATTGCACAAGCGTAAGAAAAAAGCCCTCAGACCTTACATCTTTAAATAATACAGTGTCCAGGGATGGTTAGTGGGGTGAGTACTGGCATGTAACTCAGGGGAAAGGGATAAAATAATAACATTGCCAAAATTAAATCAAAAATCGCATTCACAACATTTATATATATCTACATATTACATATATATATTTATGATGTTGAGATAGGGACAAGAGTTATGAACATGAGAGGTTAAACTATTATCCTGAACTGTGTAGATCTATCTGTCCTAAAGTCACTCATAGGCTATATGGCTTTGGACCCCCTACTAGAAGGCCCCTAGTGCGTGTTTGCTGCACAAATAGAGGAAAGGCTAATGAAACCAAGGAGATAGCCATCAAAAATATAATATGTATCTAGACACATAGTCATATAGACCCCCACACCAATAATATGGTTTTCAGTATTGGTCCCCCGTGACAACACCTTCACGGTGAGCTACACAATTCCCTTTGAGCCCAAATTAAAAAATTTTACACATAAACCCGACCATTAACCAAGGAGTTTTTATTAAGGCATTTTTCAACATGGTATCATCATCCAATACGCTTGAAAACTAATTAAATTATGACAAACCAGTCCCTTTAACCATTAGACTCCCAAGTTCCATTTAAAATTCAAAACTATGGCTACACAAGGCATTCCAAAACCATTGTTATCCATTTATCCATTATTATAATGCAATGTTTTCAAAAGACAAGTTAAACTATATAAATATTCATATTTAAAACCAAGATTGTAAAGTGGTTTGAGGTTAATATCATTTTCATATCAAATTTTATCAATTTGGGGAAACCCATCTCATCCATTCTAATCAATATTATAATGCACCAATTTAGTCCCAAAAACCATAAGTTAAAGCATGAATAATCCATTTTAAACATGAGAAATGAAATTCAAGTAATAACAATCAAAATCTCCCAATTTCAAACCCATCAATTAAAACAGATGAATATTAATTAAATAAATATCACAATGTAAAATTCAAGTTTAAGTAATGAGAAATATACGTAAAATATAGAAGAAATTGAAAGAAAATCGAATTTGGAGCTTTAATGACGAATTCTATATTAAACCCTTGAGCTTTCTTGGTTAGGAGTTAAAAAGAAAAGAATAAAGTTTGATCTTCGAAAACTAAAGGAAAATGGTCAATTTGATGCTTATAAGTCGTTAAGGGGCAAAATGACCAAAATTCCTGACCTAAGTGAAAAAACATAAAAACTAGACGAAAAATGCATAGTGGCGTGGCATGTCACTATCACGGGGACTTACTGCCTCAAACTCCCAAAATGTCCTTTCAAAAAACTCTAAAACGTTCCCAAAACACCCTTTTAACACCCCAAATCACAATTCAGGTAAAAATTATATAATACCCATGCGGGAGGGTAAAAAATAAACTCATTTAAATTTTACAAGGTCTTATATTATCCTCCCCTCCTGTGGATCATTCATTCCCGAATGAGGAGTTAGGACATTTTTTGCATGAAACAGCAAGAACGTAGTAGAATCCAAAGACAAATTTAAAATTGTGCTATGAGAGAAATGAAACTCATACCATAAGAACTTTCATCTAACATGGGGAACAAAACTGGGTACTTAGATCTCATATCTTCCTCGGCTTCCCATGTAGCTTCTTCCACCTTTTGATTTCTCCAAATAACCTTCACTGAAGTTACATCCTTAATTCTCAATCTACGAACTTGCCTATCCAATATCTGAACTAGGACTTCTTCATAAGACAAAGAATCTGTAACACCAACATCCTCAACTAGCGTTATCAAAGAAGGATCAGCCACACACTCTTTTAGAATAGACACATGGAAAACAAGATGAATTAAAGCCAAATTCACAGGCAAATCTAACTGATACATGATATTCTCAATTCTTCTTAAAATCTGATATGGACCAATGTAATGGAGACTAATCTTTCCCTTCTTATCAAATATCATAACTCCTTTCATAGGAAAAACCTTTAAGAATATCCAATCACCAACCTCAAACTCTATTTCCATCTATCTCAAATCTATATAAGACTTTTGGAGACTCTAAGCAGTGTTAAGTCTTTCTCTAATGACTTTTACCTTGTCCATGGATTTTTGAACAAAGTCAGGGAAAAAAAACCACCCAATAGGAGACCTATACCTTTACCATAAAGAGCCTTAAAAAGAGATTTTTGAATGCTAAAATGATAACTGTTGTTATAACGAAACTCAATAAGAGACAAATGGTCAACCCAACATCCCATAAAATAAATCATACAGTCCCTTAAAATATCCTCCAAAGTTTGAATAGTATGCTCTGCTTGTCTATCCTCTTGAATGTGGAAAGTGGTGCTAAGCTTTACCTGTGTACCCAAATCTTTCTTAAACAAACTCCAGAAGTGAGAAGAGAACTGCGTACCACAATCTGAAATGATGGACACCCAGTACTCTATACAACTTCACTATCTCCTGAATCTCCTGAGTAGTTAGTTCTCACAGACAAGAAGTGAGCAAACTTAGTCATTCTATCAATAATGACCAAAATCGAATCATATTAATTGTGAGACTACGGAAGACCCATAACGATATCCATATTAATTATCTCCCACTTTAACATGGGTAAGTCTATCTCTTAAGATATCCCACCAGGCCTCAAATGTACTACCTTAACTTGCTGACAAACCATACACTTAGTCACAAAGTTTGCCACATCTATTTTCATATTATTCCACTAGTAAATTTCCTTTAAGTCATGGTACATTTTAGTTGAACCCTAATGAACTGTAAATCTATACTCATAAGCCTCAGTCGAGATTCTTTCCCACAGCCCATAAATATCAGGAACACACAGCCTTCCTTGATACCTCAAAATGCCTTCTCTTCTAATCTCAAAAGTCATAACCTTTTGTTGACCCAGATCATTCTTAATCTTTTTAAGTATAGGATCTAAAGCCTTCTTCTCATTTGCCTCAGCACCTAGAAATTATTTAACCACTTCCTGAATAATCATTCCCCAATCCTCAAAGTTCAAGAGATAAACTCCCAAGTTAGCCTGCTTGTGAATATCCTTCACCAACCTTCTTTGCTCCTCATCAACGTGAGATAAGATTCCTAAAGATAACCTACTAAGAGCATGAGTAATAAAATTAGCTTTACCTAGATAGTAGTGAAGGACTATGTCGTAATCCTTAAGTAGCTCGAGACACTGCCTCTTCTTGAGATTCAGTTCCTTCTATGAAAACACATACTGCAAGCTCTTATGGTCTAAGTAAATATCCGCATGCGGCACATATAGATAATGGCACCAGATCTTTCAGTCAGAGTACACAGTCGCTAACTCTACATTATGAGTTGGGCAATTCCACTCGTGAACCTTAAGCTGCCTAGAAGCATAGGCTATAATCTTACCATGTTGCATCAAAACACAACCTAGTCCTACATGAGATGCATCACAATCACAACAAACCCATCAGTACCCTCGGGCAGGGTTAAAACTGGCATAGAAGTCAACTTAACTTATCCTTTTACTTCTCAAAACTACCCTCACAAGCATCGAACCATAAAAACTTAACCATTAACTATGTCAACCTTGTAAGCAGAGTAGCAATGGATGAGACTCTTTACAAATCTCCTATAGTTCCTAGAAAAGCCTAAGAAGCTCCTAATGTCATTTGGAGTCCTTGATCTAGGCCACTACTTAACTGTCTCAACATTTAATGGATCAATCATAATCCCCTCACTAGAAATAACACACCCAAGAAAGGTCACAGCAATTAGTCAAAATTCTCACTTAGAAAATTTTACATGTAATTTCTAGTCCTTAAGAGTCTGCAACACAATTCAGAGGTGATTGGCATGATCCTCCTCACTTTAAGAGTAAACCAAGATGTCACAATGATGACCATAACAAATAAATCCAAAAACTACCTGAACACCCAATTGTTAAGATAAATAAAAGTAGCCAAAGCATTGGCCAACCTAAATGACTTAACCAAAAACTCATAATGGTCATACTAGGTTTAGAAAGCAAACTTGGGAATATCAACCTCCCTAATTTTCAATTGGTGATAGCTCGAATAGAGATCAATCTTAAAGAAACACCTAGCACCCTGAAGTTGATAGAAGAGGTCATCAATCCTATAGAGAGGATACTTATTTTTCAATCTAACCTTGTTCAACTGACTGTAATCTATACATCCGAAGAGACCCATCTTTTTTTTGCATGAAAAGTATAGAAGCAACCCACGGAGAAACACTAAGATGGATGAAACCCTTATAAAAATAATCCTTTAACAACTCCTTTAGTTCAGCCAGAGCCATCCTATAAGGAGGAATAAATATAGGATGGGTATTCAGTATAAGATCAATTCCAAAATCTATTTCCCTATCAAGAGGAATTCTAGGAAGGTTATCAGGGAAAACTTCAGGAAACTCATTAACCATAGGGACAGATTGTAAAGAGGGACCCTTAGAGTTAGAATCTTTGATCCAAACTAAATGATACAGGCACCTTTTGGATATCATTTTCCAAGCTATAAGAAAAGTAATAAACTTTCTTTCTGGGCACAAAGAAACTTCTCTCCCATTCAATCACCTGCTTATTAGAAAAATGAAAACTGACCTTTCGGGTCCTATAATCTAGAGAAACATAGAACGAATGAAGCCAATTCATCCCTAAGATTACATCAAAGTCCACTATATCAAGTTTTATCAAATCCACCAATGTGTCTCTATGAAAGATAGATACCACACAATCCCTATAGATTTTTCTAGAAATAATAGTATCACCCATCGGAGTAGATAAAGAAAAGGGGTCAAAATATTTTTAAGACCAAAAATAAAGTGTATAGACACATAACGGGTTAGATAAGATGGGGTAGAACCCATATTAAGAAAACCATAAACATCACGAGAGAAGTGTTGTAACATACCAGTGACAACATCTGGCGATGCCTCAGATTTTTTATTAATAGCAAGTGCATAGAGATGATTTCGGCTAATATCAGTACCTAAGATGGTTCCCTTAGGTGAAGAAGCTAAAAAGTAGCTACTAAAACCTTATTATCTCTAGTGGAAACTTTTTCTATTGGATAATTCTGCTGCCGATAACCCGTTTGATCATAATTAAAACATATGTTCCTACCCCCCTCACAATGACCATAGTAAAGCTACCCATAAAATCTACAAGGAGGATAAGGTGTGACTGACTAGGCACTTTATGCCTTAGGACCACTGCTAGCCTAAAAATGATGATCACTCGAAGGCTGGGTATAAGGAGCACTAGCTGTCAAATAGGAATATACTTAATTCTTCTTCATTGTCCACTGTTTACTATCTCTCCCACTATTTTACTAAATTAAACCCTGCTCTAAATATCTAACCTTCTTGTTCTTCCTCTTTCCTATATCTACCTATTTTTTTTGTCATCCTCTACCTATTGCATATAAACCATAAGCCCAGACAGGTCTACATCATTAATCAGTATGGCAACCTTACACTCTAACACCAAATGACAAGATAATCAAGAAGTAAACTTCCTTATTTTAGATCTCATATTAGGTGTTAACACTAAAGCATAACGGTATAGTTGCTAGAACTTTAGGGAATACTTATTTATCCTTATCTTAACCAACTTCAGATTTACAAACTCTTTGGTCTTATCCTTCCTCAACTCCTAAGAAAAGAAGTGATCAAGAAAAGTACCTAAAAACTCATCCTACATTATTGGTTTAGAATCATCAGTCCTTATCACTTCCCATTCCTCACACCACTGTTAAGCCACATCTTTCAACTTATAGGTAGCAAACTCAACACCCTCTGAATTAGTAGCATGCATAACCCTAAAAATCTTCTTCATCTCATTAATAAACCCCTAAGGCCTCTTAGATCCTTTAAATATTGAGGGATTCAACATCATACACTGGATAACATGAGTGAACTCAGATAAAATAACAATAGAGCCAATATGATTACACTGATGAGATTTTGATGTCACTAGTTGAGCAAGCATATAAATAGAGTTGCAGAATTCTTCCTTGGAAATATCTCCTTAAGGTGACTAATCTTGAGTATCACCAGCTTAGAAAAAATGAGAAAGATTAGTAGGGACAGATGAAACCCTACGTAGAGTGGTACAGTTAGGAGTAAGGACCTTAGACTGAGTCTACACTCCATAAATAGGGCAAGTTCCCTCTACATTTTCCTTAGGTGGGATAGAGTTTCCAGCAGAGTTTCTATAATTGTCAGACCTTCAGGGTGGCATGATATGAAACACGAGTAATCTAGGATATTTCAGGCATATTAAAGGGCCCTTTTAACATTAATTATAAAAATCAAACATTTTTATCTCCTTCTAAATCCCAAGTTAAAAGAAAACTAAGGTTTACAAGGAATTTAATCTTCAAGCTTCAAACTCTAGATTTCTTATAAATTCTTATGTATTTTAGGCAAATATCTCATACCTAACCTAAATTTTATACTATGGCATATATTTTAATTATTGTTTATATAATTTAATTAGGGGTTTGAAATTAGTTTTAGGGCTTTTGGTTGTTTACTAGTGAAATTATTTTCTCATGCTTTGAATATGTCATTCATGCTTGATAAATGGTTTTGGGATAGAATGGGTGCACTTTTATGGTAATTGGAATGAGGAATATAGGTCTCCCCAAATTAATGAATTTTTGCTTAGAAATTAGTATTAATCTCAACCACCTTTCATAACTTGTGTTTTAAAAATGGAACTTTCATGATTTAATTCACTTTTGAAGATATTGCATTACATTAATGGACAAATGGCTAAAACTAGATTTGAAAGGTCTTGGTGGCCATGGTTTTGGACTATAAAATGGAACTTGGAGGTCAAATTGGTTAATTCGATTAGAATGGCAAAATTGGATTGGCTTGCAAGCATAATTGGTATGATGATACCATATGATAACTGCTTCAATAAATTACTCTTGGGTTAACGGCTGGGACTATTTGTAGATGTTTTAATTTGGGCTAAAAGAGGGTTGTGTAACTTGCCGCGAAGGTGGAGGCCTTGTGGGGACCAATATAGGAAACCACATTTGCCGATGTAGGGGTCTATATAATGATGTGATTTGTTCATACATTATATTTTTAAGATGGCTAAAGCCTTGGTATCTCTGGTCTTCCTTTGTATTTCCTTAATTCATGAGGTTAATATGTTCTAGGGCCCTTTTAGTAAGGAAAGATAAACTCATATAGCACATGGGTACCCTTAGGATGGATAGAGCTACATAGTCTAAGTTAATTTTTTTAAGCTCTCATGTTCTTAACCCTTTATCCTATCCTAATATTCTATATGTGTATATATGAATGTGTGCATGTGGTTTTGACTAATTTTTGACATTACATTATTTTATCACTTTCCCTGAATTATATGCCAGTCTTTATCCCACTGAACATCCCTGAATACTATATAGTTTCATGATAAATGATTTGAATTTTGTTTATCAGGCTATGTCAAAGGTGAAGGTCATTTGGGATTGGCTTAAGGCTGCCCAAAGTCACCAAAAGTCCTATGTAGATGTAAGACATAGAGACTTTGATTTTATGGTTAGGGATAAGGTGTTCTTAAGGGTATGTCCCATTAATGGAGTGATTCAGTTTGGTAAAAAAGCAAAGCTCAGTCCCCGGTATGTTGGCCCTTATATAGTTTTGTAGAGTGTTGGTAACATGGGATTTGAATAGGAGTTCCCTTCTAGTTTAAGCTCCATTCATCTAGTATTTTATGTCTTTATGTTAAGAAAGTGTCTTGGTGATCCTTCTTTGGTGATTTCTTTGGCAGGATTAGATATCTCAGATTCTCTATCTTATGAAGAGGTCCCAGTTGAGATATTAAATCGGTAGGTTCATTGGTTATGGACAAAGAACATGGCCTTGGTTAAGGTTCTATAAAGGAACCACGAGGTGGAAGAGGCTACATGAGAAGCAAAAATAGACATGAATTCCAAGTATCCATATTTATTTTCTGCTCCAAATACTTGTACGAAAGATATATGTTCTTTATCATATCTTTGTTTTCTAACTTGGTTAAAGGTTTAATTGATATTTGATAATGCAAATGAATTTTGCTTATGTTTGACCTACATTGTCCGTCATTCGGGGATGAATGATCCTAGTGGGGGAGACTGTTTGGAACCTTAGAAAATTTCCTAGATTTTTGTATTCTAGAAATCATATGACTTAAGGTTACAAATCTATAATGCGGTATGGTTGGTATGCTCTTGGTCGTATCTAACCAATATTGGTTGGTGGGTTGGATTGGTTTCTAGAATGGATACGATTTTGATAGGTACGAGTCATATTATTGGTGATGGGTTATATGGTTTGGGTTTTTCCTTCACATAATCTGAGACTTAGTAACTTAACTTATATCTGAGTACGAGTGGCTCACCATGAGCCATAAGATAGGGCACGAGTCGTACCATTGACTTTTATGGTAGACAATTTTCAAACTTTCTTTGGTTCTATTCTGTCAAGGATATAGTTTGGGGGTACTGGTCATATGGTTGGGTACGACTTGGTTTGGGTAAGTTGAATGCTGACATCTGTTGGTTCTAAGGGGGAGGACTAGGGTACAAATAGTGGGTACCATTCTTATGGAAGGGTATGACTGGTATAGGGGAGTCCCACCATCTGACGGAAATTCTTAGTAGTTTATGTTAGGGGTAATCTGGAAATTTCCCCACCTAAACTCTTAAGGCCCCATGACTTATAACTCTTTTGGGACATCATTTACCTTATTATTCTAATCTATAACACTTAGAAACTTTCCCTAATTTTCTCTAAGGCTCTTGGATAAAAGAAGGATAGGGTTTCATCTAGAGGATCAGTTTGGGTCTTATATGAGTGATTTCTCTCCATCATCTTTGTAATCTAAGGCATGCACTCCTCTCTCATTTTTAGTTCCAACTAAAGGCATATTTTATACAAAAATTTTATGGCATGATTATTGTATGGTTTTCAAATATGTGTTGGGTTTTTGGTACAAAATGCTTGGTTATGGTTTACCCATATTTTAATTATGTTTTTACATACGTTAATGGTGGTTTGGACAATTGGTTGCATAGGAATGGTAAATTGGTAATTGGATTTAGTTTTGGAAACACTACGCCCCCAACATATTTGATAAAATGCCTATGATAATGCTTTTTCTATATTATTGGACTTTTAATAAAACTATTGAATGATATTGTTTGGTAATGAAACCTAAATGGTATAAATTGTTTAAATGGTTTAGAATGGTTAAATGGTAAGGTTTGGTGGTCATGGTTATGGTTAACTAAACTTCCTTAATAGGTATAGGGAAATATCCCAAATAAACATGTTAATGAACAATCTGTGGGCTACATGGGATTCCCCTGAGACAACATAATAATTGAAAACTTGTGGGGTACATGGGATACCCCCAAGTTAACTTGATAATGTAATCTATGGGTACATGATAATCTCTTTACATAAAAAGGTTAGTTAAGGACTTTTCTTGCAAGATATAGTTAGTATGACGATACCAATACTTATAGCATTAGTTATTTATAATGGAATAATGAGTTGAAGGTTTTAATTAGGCAATAATAGTGGGGTGTGATAGCTGATTATGAAGGTGCGAGTCCAATGAACGGACAATAGAAACTCATGTTTGCCGATATGAGGGTTAGTCATAGCGACCATCTATGATACTATAAGGTATATGTAAATCCTCTAAATACACTGTACTTATTTATCATAGAGAGCAAAAGGTACTCAGGAATCCCCTACTCTTACGGTATCTCCAGTTCGTGCGGTTGCACCATCGGGGCCCATTCAGGGGATTACACTGGACCTATATAGCCCATGGGTGGTTCTAGGATTGTTAAGCTACACAAATCTAGGTTAATGGTTTTAAATGCATGCTAAACCCGGCTTCCTTTCCCGGCATGGTTATATATATGTATGGTATGTATGCATATAGTTGGTTTACTTGGTTTCACTAGATGGCATTATTTTATCCTTATCTTGAGTTCAAGCTAGTATTCACCCACTAACCCATCTCCGTGCTGTTGTATCCTCATGTGATATAGGAACCAGCCATTCTACTCCTCCTGCTTAGTGATCAGATTCGAGATCAGCTATTGGATTGAAACGATGAGCTTCTATATTCTGAAAGGTCGCATTTCATATCATGGATGTCTTTACATACTTTGGTTACTTTATGGATATTGGTTTTAGCTATAGTTAGGGGCATGTCCCAACTAAATATTGCTTTTTTTTTTTGTTGGAATCTCTGTGGAACTACTATGGGTTAGAATTGGCAGCGTCGGTAGTGGTGTCAGACTTAGTATTGGTATTGATATTGAGGTTGATGCCGTTGGACGAAATTTGTGATTGTTCCATTCTTTTATGTTATGTTATGGATAGAACTTGGTTTTAATATTTGTTTGGTTATGGTTGTTGGTTGGTAATAGATTGCTGGACTTTCTTGGATTAATCGTGGTTATAGACCTATCCCAGAGTGGGAATCATAATAAACTTTATCTTGTTATACATTCAAAATTTATCTGACTCAGGGTATGTGTGTTTAGAGGTTGGGTTGGGTACTGAGGGTGATCCCTGGTCCTTCTTAGACTTAGGATGCTCGTTACGACAAGGCCCTGGGTCAGGTAATGTCAAAGAATCCATCCCACAATTAAAGTCATACTTTATCCCCAAAGTAACTAAATAAAACAATGGTTAGAAATTCTTTCTGAAGCCCTCTAGGGCCTAGCTAGTAGCATGTCTTCCTCAATCTTTTCATCAAAGGAGTGAATAACCCCACACTTATGTTTCATCCATGCCTCTTAGCTTTTACATTAGGTACTCAGACTTTCCCAAATCTGCATAAACCAAAAACAATAAAAACAAATATAACACTATAAATATAAAACAACACTATTACAAGTTAGGTTGCCTCCTAAGCAAAGCTTGATGTAACATCATGACATGATACAAGTCATAGATCAACCAAATTCTCTTAATCATTTTCTCTTCATTTTGTGAAATTTCATACTCTTCTTCACTCTAGGCGGATCACAATTATTATTTACTCTCTTTTCTTTCAAATCTTTCACTTTTTAGGCCCGTACTCTTCAACCCCAGACTTATTATTGACTATCTCTATGACCATATAAGAGTCTCTATAGTGTGACAGTGTGTATAGGGACATAAACTTAAAATATTGCCTTTACATTATGGACCCTCATCTTAGGCTCAATTTTTTGTACATCAATTAAGAATCCACCAATGGATAAAAATGGCCTCCCAAAATAACCAATGCTTACTCTTCTGCTTTAAAATATAAAATAATAAAGTCGATGACTTGAGGACTATATATTCAATTACTCTTTTCAGTTGCACACAAGAGTGGTCTACCAATTATAGAGTGATAGTAGTTGGGGTGGCTCTCCCAAATGAAGTGTCTAGAATATAGATAAGGGAATTAAGTTTGTACTATCTCTAAGATCACACAATGTATTTCCAAACTCATCTTCACCAATGTGTATGGAGAGGGTAAAACTCCTAGGTCTTTAAGTTTTTGGGGATCTTGGTCAGTACCCTTGAACTACAATCTTTAGTGAGTTCCACTCTCTCAAACTCTATATGTCTTTTTTTCCAGCTACTACCTCCCTCATGTATTTGGCATATTTGTTCATGTCCCTTAATGCAAAAATTAAGTCAATATCGATGTGAGGTTCTTTGAAGATATCATGAAACTTCTTAATATTTTCATCCTCCTTTATTTTCTAGAATGTTTGTGGGAATGGTGGTTGAGGTCTTTCAATCATGATCTCAAGATGGTCAACAACCTTTCTTTCTCCTTTTTCCTTTTGCATAGGTCGTATCTTTAGATGCTGTGTTGGGATCAACTTTTGTGATAAAAGAGGTAGATTTTATTGCTGTCTCAATTAATTACCCTCCTCTTTGGAGGCTCAGCATCCAGCGAGTGTAATTTATATCTTGACTTCTCTGTTTAGGAGAAACTTCAACCAGCTCTGTTTAATTCCTGTGCGAAACTTTCATTGTCTATTTAGTATAATTCTCTACATTACGCAATAGTGTACCCACAAGTTTTACATACTATGATGAATTTATTTGGCCCACTTGATGCTCAAGTTTAGGAATTGACTTCTATATTTCATTCACAATCTGAGTTTGTTATTCCATGAACCATTTCACTATCTCTTCCAAAAAATTGCTTACTTGTGCAGCTAGAGGTGTATAATGTTGTCTTTAGACCTGCTGATTTCCACCCCAAAAGAAATATGGTTGCTTTCTATGATTTTTATTCCCCATATAATATATAGATTTTAGATTCAAAGGATATCCACCATAAGCATAATTTTTACCACACTTCTCATAAAATAGTGCAGCCGCTCGAACCTATTGTACTTTTTGAACTTGACCAACAGTTTGAACTAATAAAATCTACTTTATCAAGGCACACAACTACCCAATATCATCCCAAATAGATGACACATCATCTATCGCTAACTTACCCAGTGTTCTCTATGTAGAAGTGAGCACTTTACTGGGCTCTGTATAGTCTCGATGACCTACAAACTAAAGATTGAGTAAAGCCTCTATTTCAGCATAGCTCTTGGACAAAATTTCCCCTTAAGCTATAACATCCAATAAACAGTTAGAGTCTGGTCTTAATCCATCAATAAAATGATGCCCAATAATCTTTTTGGGTTGATGGTGGTATAGGCAATCCCTCAAGTATCCCTTGTATCTATTACAATCTTGTGAAAGGGATTCAATATCTTTTTGAAAAAATCTTAAAATCTTACCTCTAATCTCTTTTGTTCTTCTAGATAAGAAGAACCTATTAAGAAACTTTGCAGACAAAGCATCCCAAGACATGATAGATCTTGTAGATTTATTTCGCAACTATTACTTTTCTTCCCTAATTAACGAGAAGGAAAATAGTATCAACTTCACATATTTATCTAATATATTTTTGTACTAGAAGTTGTTACTCAACTCAGTAAAGCAGTTTCTTGTGCGGATCTTCATGTAGTTTATGTTGGCAAGTGTTCTACATTAGTCACATTATGCCCTTTTTAAAATAAAAATTTCTAGTGATATTCAATTTACAATAGCTCTAGAAGTATTTTGTTGATTTAGACTTGCAAAATTTAACATTCGAATATGTGGTATAGGATGGGGATGGACTGCAGCCCTATCTACTGCATCGTTTAATGAATTTTGATGAATTGGGCTGTTTAAGTTATCACCCATAGCTCGAAACCCTCTAAGAGTACATCCAAGCTCATGGTTAATTGTAATAAATAGATTACTTTGATTCTGGGTGTTTAGCATAAACTAACCTATACTATAAAATAATCAAAAATAACAAGAAAATATGAAATTTGAATAATTTTATAAAAATTCAAAATAGTATATCAATTCTAACAAATCCCCAGCAATAACATCAAAACTTATTGCTTCCTTTCACACACGTAAGTGTACATGGTCGTACAAGTAATAAAATATATGAGTCCAGTTATTGTACCCTTAGGAATTCGATAAATTAATTTCTAGCTTGAATTTTTATACGAGTTATTTAGAAGGTAACCAAGAGTAAGAAGCGATTTGTATGTTTCAAAGGTTAATAAAAATAACTGTAAACAAGTCATCGATTGGTTGTATTGTAATTCATATTTGAAAAAATATCTAGGGTTGCAGTGTTTTGACAATCCAGTTGTGCTATCCAATGATTCATCTCATTTGCTTTCCTAAGTTACTAGTTATAGGTTAATCGTAGTTATACTGAGCATCTTTCCAATAACTCTACGTCTACTTGAGTATCCTTAACACCGATATTTCTATTATCATTGGTCAATAATAAAGTGTATAAATATATTGTCTGTATTAACCAAGCTTGGTCACAAGGTATATTTCTATCCTTAGTAAAAAATTGATTTGCTTTCCCTATAAGGTTCACAAGCTGCTTTATTCCTCTATATATATATAGTGACCCTTATGGTCATTTACCCTATTTCCCCTTATTTTCATTGTTAGATCTTTTCCATTTCTTCCCCAAGTTATTTATGACTTACTGGAACTAATAGCTCGGTTACTATACAGTTCATTTGGTTTTTAAAGTTGATTCCCTGTTTAGAAATCTTTCTAGGCTCCAAATGGCCAACGGGCAAAAACTTCAGCAAAACAATCTTGAATGAAAGTTCAGACTGGCCCAACAACTCTGGAATATTGATTTTAGGCTAGGTAGACCTTTGGTTTGGGTCCCAATGCCCTTAAACTCATTTTGACCTATTGTCCAGAAAATTAGATAATTAGAAATTTAAGTGAGGGACACACATTTAGTTGAAACGACCTCAAATGAAAAATCCTACTTCGCCAATGCATCCGAAACATTAAATTTATTATGGTTACATAGTTTATTTGTTTATATTGAACCTTGAATAAATCCCCAAGCGTTGGCTAAGACTTGGAATTTCTTCCAAGTTTCAACTGATACCTGGTGTAAGGTGAGGATGTTGCAATCTCACAAGCTCAGATGGGAATTTCCCTACTGCGATCATGGTGCATGGATTGCAATCACACAACTTTTTTGCTTGGGAAGGGTATTGAAAGGCATTTTAGGCCATATTTTGGTATCTTTTCACTCTTCTTTGAGACTAAAGAACCCTAATATGGTGTGCTAAACTCAAATTGGGTCTTGGGAGTGTCTTGGGAGCTTGATTAACATATATTTTCCTGATTAGCAATGGATTTGAGGTATGAATCCTTCTATTCCATGCCTGAATTTCTTGAATTCTTGACGAAAACCTCAAATATCTTAAGGGCTTAATTAAGTTCCAAATAATCTTAGATTTCACCTATTTCTTGAGGGATATGATTCCTTGATGGTGTATGAACATTGGGTAGACCTCAAAAAAGTGTTTTCCATAAGTGGGACAAACTTAGGGCTTTTGGTGTCATTTTGGGAGCCAAAGCACAATAGTACAATAAGGGTATCAATATTCTTGTTATAATGTGTAGATTGAGTTTTCGATAGCTTGAACCTTGAATAAGCTTCTCGTAAAGAAAAAGTGAAGGTTTAGCAGTTCATGAAATTTTCTTAGGTTTGAGATAGGTTAAGTTTGTTCCTTGTTAGATTGAGCTATGTTATAGTATAATTATAATATTATGTTAGATTTGGGAGGTGTTTTAGGTAGTGGATGGTTAAATGGTCAGACTTGGGCTTAATTGCATCATGTATGTCAGTTGAACTTATAGATTGAAATGCTTGATATGTAGGTTTAAACCTTAGGGAATTGGACTTTATGTATCATGGATATCATGAGGATGCCTTAGTTACTCAAGTGGGATGTGAATGATCTTGTCACTCATGTTATAGGAAAGTTGACCCTAATGATTACATTAATGGAAGGACCTTAGATACAATGGTTGAATTAGCAGTAATGTTGGGAAAGACCTTTACCTTAGGACTATTGGTGGCTTTCTATACATCTAAGAATAGATTCAGATACCTTAGCCTAGTCTCGAGTAGACGTTGGACTTAGAATGTATTTAGGGGATTAGAAGGGGGTTCTTAACCCACCTTAGGCTTAGATTGATGTAGTTCTCTTAAAGACCTTAGACGGCTACTAAATTCCTAGGAAATACACCCTTTAAACACATGTTGGCTAATTTGAGTAATTATACTATGGTAATGACACTAGGAGCGATGTATATGGTTTGTTGACTAAATTATCGTATATGCTATGAGTAACTACGATTTAAGCTATCAATTAAACCCATGTCTGCATTATCATGTTTGCCATTAATTATGATATTGATTTGGACTTGGGCTATGCTATTACTCATGGTGTACTCTTGTTTAGTAATCTAACTAGTAACCATGCTAGAAATTCCTCATAATCCTAATATTGTGAGTCATGATACTAATGATTCTAGAAGGTATGCTTATTGACTACATAGGAAGTTATTTTTCTAATTATTCTTGAAACCCGATGATAATTGTTATGCTCAAGTTACATATGTATATCTATTAATAAATTAACATAGAAGATGAGTGTTGAATTTGGAGGTATGCTCTTCTTTACTTTTCTATTATGCTCCTTTACTTTAGCCTAGTAGGGCTTGTCATTTAATTTAGCCCTTGTGGGGCTTGTTCTTTTCTATTGATATAAATTTTCCTATTAATATAATGATACTGATACTGGGCAAGGACGAAGAATGATGTGATAATATTGATACCCAGCAAGGCCGGAGGATGACATGATGATATTGATATCTGATAAGGCCAAAGGATGATGTCATGATATTGATACGCGACAAGATCAGAGAATGATATGATAATATTAATACCTAGCAAGGCCAGAGGAATCTATGATGATATTAATACCCGACAAGGGTGGAGGATGGTTATTTTATGTTCCTATGTGTATATCAACCGGATCAAGTTTGGCTAGCCCTATGTATGTCAATTGTATGCTCATATATATATATATATATATACTTGTTATTATGTGATGTAGGTAGAATATTGATATTGGGATACTGGTTGTAGCCTATAGTGTTAAATGCATTAAAGTGGTGTAGTTAATGATTAATAATAACGAAGGATTAGTAATGGCTATTGTTTAATTGCTTAATCAATACTAGGTTTTAAACGTGAGACTAGTTGGAAAATGAGGATTCACTTAGTGAGTAACAATAGTGTTAAATAATGGTTTGTTAAGGAGTTTTGGCTACTAAAATGACTATGCGATGAATAGTTGCCTAATAGATGACTATAATTATATGATTGCTAGGAATCTAATAGACTAGTTAATGATCCTTGCTAGCTAATAAGTAGTGGATAATAGATATTAACTATAAGTAGCTAACGCTAGAAATTGTATTGAATATGGTGATATGGTCAACATTGGTGACAAATAAGAGTTCGATAAAATGTCTAATCAATGATAAAAATCATGTACAGTTTAATAATGATGAGATTTGGAAATGTTGTTGGTTAAATTCCTTAATATTATCTCTCTGGGCTGCGCTCTCCCATAGTATGGGATATGGTGATGTGTTTTTTTCTTTATGCACCAGTTTGCGTATGGACGCCAACTTGTTACTTGTGCTTGCTTATGTGTATACCTTGTGATATGTTATGATTCTGAATTGTCTAATTCTCATGCATGATGATTTTAATATGTGTTGATGCCATATGTTATATTATTTTTATGGTTTAATTACTTTTTATATACATTGATGATGGAGGAGATTTATGTTCGATTCTGTACCTTGACATACTTAGGTTTATCTCACATTATCTCATCTTTATGTCATGACGTAGCTCAGTCGATCACTAATGCATACTGAGTACCTATTATTTTTGTACTTATACTATACTTCTATACCTTTTTGGTGCAGATCTGAGTACTAGTTATCATCGTTGATTTAAGTTTATGCAGGGTTGAATTTTCAGACATGGGGTGAGCTCATAGAGTTTGAGTCTCCCATTTTCCCTCTATCTTTTACATTCAGTCTTTAATATTTAGGACAAATGTATTTTCTATACCTTAGGTCTTTTGGGTTGTATTATTGACATTAGATGCTTGTGTACTGGCTCTATTTTGTCGTTGGATTAGTATCTTATGATGACTGTTCGATATTAGAACACTATGTTTTTATTTTAACTTGTGTTCATTAAATTTTGCCTAGGTTGGCATTTTATACTAAATTTCATTAAATTTTGCCTAGGTTGGCATTTTATACTGAATTAACATATTGCGATAGCTTTGGGTTATGGTATTGGGTTACCTACTAATGGGATATCGTAGGTGCCATCATAACTTGTAAATCAGGTCGTGACAAATTCGTATCAGAGCCTAAGTTTTACCAGTATTGTTGGTACAAGAGCAGGTGTCTAGTAGAGTTCTGCGGATAAGAATATTGATGTTCGTTTCCTATCTTTGGGAGGATATGAGATATTCTTAGGAGTTCTTCACTTCTATCACTTATATCATGTTAAGAGTCTAAGTTGGTTTTTAGAATATTCCCTTGACTTTACTCTTTCGCACATGGCTAGGGCATGTGCTACCCCTAAATGAGATGAGGGTCTCGAGATCGAGTCCAAGGATCCTACTCTTTTTTGTGGATGATCTAGAGGTCGAGCATAGTCTCGTGATGTGTCCCTAACTAGGGACCATGACAGACTACCTTTCCCAGACCATATTCCTACGCCGGAGGTAGAGATTCTTTTGCCACAACCAGCGGTGGGCAAGAGACCACCCCGGGCTCCACCAAGTTTTATTCCCTCTTTATTTCCCATAGATACCTTGATTCACTTTTTAGGGATCGATTGAGGAATTAGTTCTCAATATTGGAGCAAGGCACCATGATAGTTACTGAGTATAAGGCCCATTTTCATGAGTTGGCTAGGTATGCGATTTCTAATTTGGAAACTGAGAATGAGAGAGTTTGCTGCTTTGTTAGAGAGTTGAGACTACCCATTCATATGGCTACTCAGAGTTTAGTTGTTACAGGTAGGACTTTTGCTGAGGTTTTGAATCATGCTAGGGTGATGGAGGAGATGCACAGTAAGAGTCGTGAGGGCTGTAAGAAGAGGCCTAGATTTTAGAAAAGACACAGTGGGAGCTACTGTAGTCCCCAATTTAGTATTTCTTATGTTGGGTACCCTCCACATCTATTTTTTTAGCCTCAGAGTCAGCCTAGTCAAGATTAATGATGGAGGTCAGTCTCGTGCTAGTGGTTGCCCTGGTAAGGGCAGTGACCAGACTTCGAGAGTGTCATCTTTGGCCAGTTTGGATGTGGTGGTTATTTTGAGTTAGACGGATCTATTAATTCTGGTTCTGCTTAGATTTCCTATTTTACTTGTGGTATTCATGGTCATTAATCATGGGATTACCTTAGTTGTGGGGCAATGGTTGTTTTATCTCAGGGTACTCTCTTTATTAGAGCAGTTTATTCCTCAGGCAGAGGTGGTTTTCATGGTTACAGGGGTGGTTACCAGGGTGATCGAAGAGGTTCTCAGACAGGCAAGATAAGAGGTCGGTCGGGTACATAGCTAGGTAGCAAGCGTGTTTAATTATATGGAATACCTACTAGACCCGAGACTGGGAATTTGAATATTGTAATTACAGGTATGATTTTGGTGCATTGTAAGTAAGCTCTTACTTTATTTGATCTAGGATCCACTTGTTCTTATATATCTGTATATTATGCACCATGGTTAGAGTTGACTAGTGATTTATTATCTATGACTTTGACCGTATCTACTCTCGTGGGTGATTCTTTAGTAGTGGATTGAGTATTCAGATCTTGTGTTATGACAGTTAGTGGTGTTGATACTTTTGTTGATCTTATTATTCTAGATATGCTAGACCTTGATATGATTCTAGGCATGGACTGGTTATCCCACTATCATGCGGTCATAGATTATTTTGCTAAGACCATTACCTTAGCCATGCCCAGCATACCCCTAGTCATGTGGCAAGAAGTAGTTAACCACGAGCCGAAGGAGATTATCTCTTATGTTCATGCTAGGAGACTTATTTTGAGCGATTGAAAGTCTTATCTCTCTTATATTTATGATACTCGTGTGGAAAGTCCATCGCTTGACTTTGTCCCTATTGTTTATGAGTTCTTGGATTTGTTCCCTACTGAAAATCTTGGTATTTCCCCTGTTTGTGAGATTAAGTTTGTAATTGACCTCAAGCCTGGCACCCGACCTATTTCTATGGCACCTTAGATATGGCTCCTTTCAAGCTTGGAGCTGAATTTTGAGCTTTAGGATCTTCTTGGTAGGGGTTTTATTAGATCGAGTGTGTTCCCGTGTTGAGCTCCTATATTGTTTTTAAAGAAGAAGGATGGTTCTATGCTATGTGCATTTGTTATAGGCAGCTTAATAAGGTGACAGTGAAAAATCGTTATCCTATGCCTCGCATTGATGATTTGTTTTGACCAACTTTAGGGTGCGGGGTGTTCTCTAGGATTAATTTAAGGTTTGGTTACCAACAGTTGAGGATTCAAACTGAGGATGTCCTGAAGAAAGCTTTTAGAACCTGTTATAGTCATTATGAGTTCTTGGTGATGTCCTTTGGGTTGACTAATGCCCCGTCCGTGTTCATGGATTTGATTAATCGAGTATTCATGCCTTATCTAGATTCCTTTGCTCATTGACGACATCCTTGTGTATTAGAGTAGTGAGGAGCATGCATAACTTTTGAGGATCGTACTCCAGACTTTGAGAGATCATTTGCTTTTCGCCAAGTTCTCCAAGTATGAGTTTTAGCTTGAGTTAGTGTCATTCCCTTAACATATGGTGTTTAAGGCTGGCATTATGGTGGACCCGACCAAGATCGAGTTGATTCGTGATTGGGATACACCTATGTCTCTGAATCTAGTTGGTAGCTTCATTTGTTTGGTCAGTTATTATCGATGCTTCATAGAATACTTTTGTAACACCCCGATTCACTGAACCAGAATGCTACACGATGCTCATGACCCCGAGGGATCACAAGCTAACCCATGACTGATATTTGTACCTATATAATGCAAATCATGATATAATAATGCGGAATACATAGAATTGTAAGGCTATAAAGTTAAAATAAATACAATCACGTGGGTGAAAATACCCAAAACAACTCAATCTAAATGTAAATCTGAACATAAATTTGAAAGCCTCTAAACTATCTGAATAAGGAGTTGAAGGAACATGTCTCCAACTAACTCCGTAAAATTGAACTGAATAGATAAATAAATGAATCAAATCATATTGTCCTCGAATCAATGAGGACTCACTGTGTCTCTGCGACAGGAATGCTACCGCTACTGCTGGGCTGGAGCTCATGTCTCGGAACTTATGGTGTAACATGAAAAGAAATCATCATAGCGCAAATACGTCAGTACAACTGGAGTACTGAGTATACGAGAAAGGTAGGCTGAACATAAAGGGTTTCATGCATGAACAACACTGACTGACTACTATGAACGTGGGAGTGCAAACACATATATATAGAAACTGGGACCGTGAATACGTGATAGCATGACCTGGAAGCTAATACATGGTTTACTGATAACTGTCATGATTGATACTGAAACTGATAACATGGACGACTGTATCTGACAGTCTTGTAAATACTGAAATCTAAAGAACACCCTGAGTTCTTTTATTGGGACTGATACTGAAACTGTGGGAAGTAGTGTTTAACCAGCATGCCCCATGTATGCCGTTATGGCTAAGATGGGCTCTAATCTCTGCCCCGAATAGAAGGGTGTCAATACCATGCCATGAGTAAGGACATCCTGTGAGTGACCCTTATCTGGCAAGTACTCAATGAGAATGGTGGGAACCCTAAACTGACGGGTGAAGCCACCTCATCAACACTAATCTGACGGGTTAAGATGTCTCAACCTACGCTGGCTACGTAGTTCTGGAACACAAGGATGACTACTAAGAATCAAACCCTAAACTGGAGGGTAAGTTCCCATCCTTGTGTTCACTCGGTGCTAACCTCTACTCCCATCTGGAGGGACTGTACATGAATAACTGACTGTTCATGACTTAATCTTACTGAATTCCGTTGACTGGCGGAATGTTACTAATATCTGACAAATGACTAAGATCATGAGGTTTTCCTAAGTCACATGAATGACTGAAGTCTATGGAATCATAGCTTGAGTTTGGATATCGTGAAACATGACATGGATCTAGGCACACAGCTATAGTTTTTGGGTACAAGTACCCCCAGGACTCGATGGAAGGAAACTGACACACATGACTGACTTGATCATAAGAGTATAGTCCATAATTTATAATATCATA